>NC_083463.1:4745312-4777812 GCF_030014155.1 Tachysurus vachellii
CTGATGTCTCTGACAGGAACCTGTCTAATGTGGAAGAAATCGGCACCTGCTCCTACATCAATCAAATCATCACCATGACGACGCTCTACATCCAGCAGGTTTCTCTCTCCCTCTCTTTCTCTCTTTCTTCCTCTCGGTCTTTTTTTTTCCATGAAAACGTGTGTTAATGTTCCTGCATGAATCTGTCTGTCTCTCTGTAGCTGAAGAGTAAGACTAAAGAGAAGGAGCTGGTGGATCAGACACAGGCTGAGGAGTTTGTGAGACATGCGCTGGCTTTCTGCGAGTGTCTGTATGATCCATACCACAACTGGAGACACCGCATACACGGGTACATATACATTCTCTCTCAGATACTAGCAAACACAAGCATTTGTCATTAAACTCCATCATACACAAGCGTTCTTCATTAAACTCCATCAAACACCAGCGTTCTTCACTAAACTCCATCATACACAAGCGTTCTTCATTAAACTCCATCAAACACCAGCGTTCTTCACTAAACTCCATCATACACAAGCGTTCTTCACTAAACTCCATCATACACAAGCGTTCTTCATTAAACTCCACCAAACACCAGCGTTCTTCATTAAACTCCATCAAACACAAGCGTTCTTCACTAAACTCCATCAAACACAAGCGTTCTTCACTAAACTCCATCATACACAAGCGTTCTTCACTAAACTCCATCATACACAAGCGTTCTTCACTAAACTCCATCAAACACCAGCGTTCTTCACTAAACTCCATCATACACAAGCGTTCTTCATTAAACTCCACCAAACACCAGCGTTCTTCACTAAACTCCATCAAACACAAGCGTTCTTCACTAAACTCCATCATACACAAGCGTTCTTCATTAAACTCCACCAAACACCAGCGTTCTTCATTAAACTCCACCAAACACCAGCGTTCTTCATTAAACTCCACCAAACACCAGCGTTCTTCATTAAACTCCATCAAACACCAGCGTTCTTCATTAAACTGCACCAAACACCAGCGTTCTTCATTAAACTCCATCAAACACCAGCGTTCTTCATTAAACTCCATCAAACACCAGCGTTCTTCATTAAACTCCATCAAACACCAGCGTTCTTCACTAAACTCCATCAAACACCAGCGTTCTTCATTAAACTCCATCAAACACCAGCGTTCTTCATTAAACTCCATCAAACACAAGCGTTCTTCATTAAACTCCATCAGACTGGCATTAATAAATGACCTACATCACACACACACACACACACAGGTAAAAACCCCCGACCAGGTATTTAGGCATAGATTTTCATTAGTGATGTTATACTGTAATGGTTTGTTTATAATCTCTGTGTACAGACAGATTACAGTAAAATGAGAACTAGCTTCATTTTCAAAATCCAGGATAAATTACAGGTGTTAAGTCACTTGATGTTGCAATGCCACAATGTTGACTCAATGCATATCCCATGATCCCTTACTGCTCTGGACTGTTATAGTAGTTAACACGGGTGTGCTGTTTTTCCACAAACACGGAAACCCACATGTTTATTGACCGACCTGCGGCACAGGTGTTCAGTATTACAGTGTACACTATAGTGCTTCACTCTAATCCAACACACCTGTGTTTTGTTATTCCACTAGCGAACAGCTTTGTAATCTGAGACACACGCACACTCACACTCGCAGATTAAGCTGATTAAACACATATTTGTGGCCAAAACTAAAGATTTTCCCATTTGCATTTCAAGAAAATCCAACCTCTAACATGATGTGGTGCAGTGAATATCACACTGATGTCATCATGCCAAAACTCATGTTCATTTTAATAGTAATATTGTAAGTGTACGTTGTTGATGTTCCTACAATAATGTGTGTCTGTCTGTGTGTGTGTGTCTGTCTGTGTCTGTCTGTGTGTGTGTCTGTGTGTGTCTGTCTGTGTGTGTGTGTGTGTGTGTCTGTGTGTCTGTCTGTGTCTGTGTCTGTGTGTGTGTCTGTGTGTGTCTGTCTGTGTGTGTGTCTGTGTGTCTGTCTGTGTCTGTGTGTCTGTCTGTGTGTGTGTGTCTGTGTGTCTGTCTGTCTGTGTGTGTGTCTGTGTGTCTGTCTGTCTGTGTGTGTCTGTCTGTGTGTGTGTGTCTGTCTGTGTGTGTGTGTCTGTCTGTGTGTCTGTCTGTGTGTGTGTGTCTGTCTGTGTGTGTGTGTCTGTGTGTGTGTGTGTCTGTGTGTGTGTCTGTGTGTGTCTATCTGTGTGTGTCTGTGTGTGTGTCTCTCTGTGTGCGTGTCTGTGTGTGTCTGTCTGTGTGTGTGTCTGTGTGTGTCTGTCTGTGTCTGTGTCTGTCTGTGTGTGTCTGTCTGTGTGTGTGTGTCTGTGTGTGTCTGTCTGTGTGTGTGTCTGTGTGTGTCTGTCTGTGTCTGTGTGTCTGTCTGTGTGTGTCTGTCTGTGTGTGTGTGTCTGTGTGTCTGTCTGTGTGTGTGTCTGTCTGTGTGTGTGTGTCTGTGTGTCTGTCTGTGTGTGTGTCTGTCTGTGTGTGTGTCTGTCTGTGTGTGTGTCTGTCTGTGTGTGTCTGTGTGTCTGTCTGTGTGTGTCTGTGTGTCTGTCTGTCTGTGTCTGTCTGTGTGTGTGTCTTTGTGTGTGTGTCTTTGTGTGTGTGTCTTTGTGTGTCTGTCTGTGTGTGTGTGTCTGTCTGTCTGTGTGTGTCTGTCTGTCTGTGTGTGTGTCTGTCTGTGTGTGTGTCTGTGTGTGTGTCTGTCTGTGTGTGTGTCTGTCTGTGTGTCTGTCTGTCTGTGTGTGTGTGTGTGTGTGTGTGTGTGTGTGTGTGTGAGCAGGCAGCAGATTAGCACCGTGGAGAAGAGCAGGCAGAAGTTTAAAGCAGCTCCTCTCACTGTTGAATTTGTTCCTTTTTTCTACCGTGAGTATCTGTTTTCAACACCACTCACCATCAAACACCACCAAACCCCACCACACACTATGAACCCCCCTCAAATCCCAGCTCTCACCCTGATCCCCACAGACCCTCAAACACCATCGCAGCTCTCAGCCAATCAGAGCAGTGTGTACTGCTCTCAGCCAATCAGAGCAGTGTGTACTGCTCTCAGCCAATCAGAACAGTGTGTACTGCTCTCAGCCAATCAGAACACATTGTACTGCTCCCAGCCAATCAAAACATACTGTGCTGGACAAGTGTTTGATATTTGATAACAGAACAGTTGCCCCTCTCTCTCTCTCTCTCTCTCTCTCTCTCTCTGTCTCTCTCTGTCTCTGTCTCTCTGTCTGGATGAATCTGTTCTTTGTGTGCTATATTTGCAGGCTGCACTGAGCTGCTGATAACATTTCAGCCCTTGCACAAAGCAGCCTGTGTGTGTGTGTGTGTGTGTGTGTGTGTGTGTGTGTGTGTGTGTGAAATCATTGTCCTGCCCTTCTGTCTATCAGCTGAGACACACAGAGGGACCATTGAGTGAACAAGTTCAGCTCCAGAGGGCACATCTAACTGCAGGTTTCTGTGTACATAGATAACATGATGCCCCAGTAACTAATCGCTTTTATTTGTGTGTGTGTGTGTGTGTGTGTTCAGAGTGTTTTCAGGAGAGTGAGCATCTGAAGGACAGTCTGAAGTGTTGTCTCCTCCACCTGTTTGGATCCATAGTTGCAGGTGGACAGGTGGGGGGATGTTTACTTTTGCACATTGGTACCATCAGTAATAAAAATCAGTATACCTCGTGTTTCTCGACCCGCTCTTGGGTGCGTTTTAGTTTTGAGTCATCGTAGATTTGCTGCCTGTTGCCATGGTTACTCTGGTAGCTATCTACAGGATGTATACAAAACCAGTAATATCTGTTTACTTCCCAATAAAAATACAATTCTGTATGTAGTTGCTTTAATATGATGAAACATTCCACTGTTTCTTATCACTAGTCATTTCACTTTGCTTAAGTTTTCCTGACGGTGTTAAGCTTGTATATCACTGGTGGTGTAAACATGGGCTTGCGCAATAAGGGAAAGAACAATGTGGGCGGGGCTTATGTGCCCACTCTTCTGACATTATAATACATTTAGAAATAGCTAAGACAGCATTGGCCTGTAACTCTATGGCTCCTTTAGTGTTTACCACCTTTTTTCCCCCCTCCCCCAGCGTAACGCTCTCCTGGCCATCTCCCCCGCCACCATGGAGGTATTGTTGGGTGTACTAGGTGCTGGGGGAAGCATAGGGGACGGAGAGGATTGGGACGGAGCCGGCCCAGATCAGAAGGCGGTGCTCACTCTGTGCTGTCTGAGGGAAGTAGTGCACAGCCTGCTGGCCAGCAGCTCCGATCAGAGACAGGTGGAGATCAGCACCGTGCTCGACAGCTACTTCAAACTGCTCAACTACGACCCCAACACCGCTGGGGTCAAAGGTCACCCAGCCCCGCCCCGTTCCCAGCATTGGGAGAGCCGGTTGGTGGCGCTGCAGGTGAACATGCTCGGTGAGTGGAGTGGGGAATGTGTGTCATGTCAGTGATGTCATCAGTATATTATTGCTTACCTCTATCTATCTATCTATCTATCTATCTATCTATCTATCTATCTATCTATCTATCTATCTATCTATCTATGCTGTCTGTCTGTCTGTCTGTCTGATCTTATCTTACCTATCTATCTATCTATCTATCTATCTATCTATCTATCTATCTATCTATCTATCTATCTATCTAATCCTGTCTGTCTGATCTAATCTAATCTATCTATCTATCTATCTATCTATCTATCTATCTATCTATCTATCTATCTATCTATCTATCTATGCTGTCTGTCTGTCTGATCTTATCTATCTATCTATCTATCTATCTATCTATCTATCTATCTATCTATCTATCTATCTATCTATCTAATCCTGTCTGTCTGATCTAATCTAATCTATCTATCTATCTATCTATCTATCTATCTATCTATCTATCTATCTATCTATCTATCTATCTATCTGTCTATCTATCTATCTATCTATCTATCTATCTATCTATCTATCTATCTATCTATCTATCTATCTATGCTGTCTGTCTGTCTGATCTAATCAATCTATCTATCTATCTATCAGACACGATACAGGACATGTTTGATTGTTCTGACCGTCCCGTTCTTCAGGCCATCTTCCTCAACAGCAACTGTTTTGAACACCTGACTCGCCTCTTACAGAACAGCAAGGTAAGAACCTGAACCCCAAATTCAGAACTCTGACTCTATAACCTGGCATTTAACATTTTAATTGAGAACCCAGCAACCAAACCGAATTTGTTCCGAGCTCAGAACGGAGATAACGTTTATAGATCAGAGATAGAAACGTATTCACCTGTTCAGAACCAAACCCAACCACAGAATTCAGAACTTAATCATAATTAAGGACACCGGTGTTCAAAACACCTTTTAAATTCAGATCCCAGAGCTTCATTCGAATTCCAACCCAACGATTCAGCATTCAGAAGACATTCAGAACTCCTGAAATAAGAAATCAGAACTCAAAACATGTTCACCAACCTAAACCTTCTTATCTCTTTAGAACTCAAAATCTGTTATACATCATTTCTGAAATCTTATTCAGTATCGAGAACGACAAAAAGTCAGAAGTCAGAATTTACAAACAACCTCATGCCGAAGGCCTGTAAGTCCCCGGAGCCTGTTTACCGTATGACTACGTACACCAGGGTCACCGACTCCGAGAGCACCACCAATTAATACACCAGTTCGCTCAGATGCTCTTTTATTATTCAAGCATTATTCTAGTATTAAAAATCTGACAGTTTAGCTGCTTAAAGGTGGGGTGCACGTTGTTTGGAAGATGCTTCAGAAAACTGAATCGGGCCGACTAACAAAACAAACGTGTAGCCAATGAGCAGAAAGGGGCGTGTCTTGTCAATATGCGGCGGAGAGAGTGTTCAGTGCGCATGTGTGACATTAGCAGAAAGCGGTTTTAACATTGACATGGAGGATAAAAACAAAGAAAGAAAGAGAAGAAAGGCTTACGATAAGGTAAGAAGTAGGACGTGTTAATATAGGATCAGCTTTCCAGCGCTGGAGAGAACTGAAGGAGCAGGAAGTTGGTCACATATTCACAGATTGGAGTTTCCTGAGTCAATAACTCCTGAGCTAAACGCTGTTACTACACAAATAACACCTCTTTTCTATCGTAGTAATGTAGAGACGCAGCTACAACCGTGTTTTGTGTAGTAACAGAGTTTAGCTCAGGAGTTATTGACTCGGGAAACTCCAATCTGTGAATATGTCACACATGCACACTGAACACCTTCTCCGCCCATATTGACAAGAATTTTAACATTAACACGGACGATAAAAACAAAGAAAGAAAGCGAAGAATGGATTACGATAAGACAAGAAATAGGACCGTGTTAATATAGGATCAGCTTTTCAGCGCTGGAGAGAACTGAACGTCTTCCGTGTGAAACGGAGCTAAACCTTTCACGATACAACACACAGTACTACAAAAACACATTTGTATTACCATAGTATTACTCATTGAGTCCGTTTATTGATAAAAATATCCCCTCGGCCAGCCGCCCCAGCAGGTCCCGCCATAATAGTTGTCTGGGTTACGTATGTATGTGTGGGCGGAGCTATAAAAACAGGGGTGACACCCATTTGGGTTAGGGGCGTGTTTGTTTTGGTGATTTCAAATGTCAACATTGGCTTTTAAACATCGTGCACCTCACCTTTAAGAGCCCAAACCTCTTCCTTGTGTTCACACACTGCTTGGGGTTTCGAACCCATGCTGTATTTTATTCTGTATGTTATCAAAAATGAATTTGTGTAATCATATTAATCTGTCTTTGTAGTTGTAGTGTGTTTGTGTGTCCTAGTCTCTAATCGTGTCTCTTTGTAGATCTCTCTCTCTGTCACACGCACGTGCTCCTGAACTCTAGTCTGCTTACTCAGCGTGCATGATTTTCTCTCCTTAGGAATGGAACACCTAAAGCACTTTTTTTATGCCATAACCTCTGACCTCTTGACCTTTTTATAAAGTTTAACCCTTTGCACTTGTCTCCTCTCCTCTCGTCTAACCGTGCGTGCGGGCTGCAGCTGGTAAACGTTAGGTTCGCCGCAGCAGACAAAGAGCAGAAAGATTTAACCAACAGATTACTGACAGGAGAGATTGAAAGCCAGGTACCGCCCACCTGTCACCTCGCACCCGCAAACTCCACCCGCTGGGCCACTCCAAGACGAGGCCACACCCACTTGCGTTCATAACACCTCGTCGTATTCGAACACCTTTAACGATCCTGACATTCACCTGAACTTTACATACAAGGCTTAAAACACACAATACATCCCAAACACCTGATGCAGCAGAGGCTAAAGTACCCCCAAGTACCCCTATCCAGAATGAGTAAGATCTGAAAACCCCTGAACACCCACTCAAACTGAACACGAATTCCAAAAACCTAACCCCAAAATAAACATAAACCAACACACAAGCTCTAAAACCATCTCCACTTCAATTAAAAAGGGAAAGCGAAGCCCCGCCCCTTCAACACGTGGTGGCCTCTAATGGAGTGGCCTGTTGCTTGGTCATTCATATTTACCTTCGGTGGTTGTAGTCCATCCTGCTTCTTCAGCTTTTATTTCCTCTTTATTTCCTCTTTTGTCTGTTTGAGTTTAAACTCATCACATCATCACATCGTCATGTGTGGCTCTTAGTCCATGCTTTATGTCTGTATGTCACGACTTCCTGCTTTCTCTAACAGCTGATCATGTGAACTCTGCTGGACAGAGATCTGTGTGTGTGTGTGTGTGTGTGTGATTTGTGTGTGTGTGTGATTTGTGTGTGTGATTTGTGTGTGTGATTTGTGTGTGTGATTTGTGTGTGTGTGTGTGTGTGTGATTTGTGTGTGTGTGTGTGATTTGTGTGTGTGTGTGTGATTTGTGTGTGTGTGTGATTTGTGTGTGTGTGTGATTTGTGTGTGTGTGTGATTTGTGTGTGTGTGTGATTTGTGTGTGTGATTTGTGTGTGTGATTTGTGTGTGTGTGTGTGTGATTTGTGTGTGTGTGTGATTTGTGTGTGTGTGTGATTTGTGTGTGTGTGTGTGTGTGATTTGTGTGTGTGTGTGATTTGTGTGTGTGTGTGTGTGATTTGTGTGTGTGATTTGTGTATGTGATTTGTGTGTGTGTGTGATTTGTGTGTGTGTGTGATTTGTGTGTGTGATTTGTGTGTGTGTGTGATTTGTGTGTGTGTGATTTGTGTGTGTGTGTGTGTGATTTGTGTGTGTGTGTGATTTGTGTGTGTGTGTGATTTGTGTGTGTGTGTGATTTGTGTGTGTGTGATTTGTGTGTGTGTGTGATTTGTGTGTGTGTGTGTGTGAATTGTGTGTGTGTGTGTGATTTGTGTGTGTGATTTGTGTGTGTGATTTGTGTGTGTGTGTGATTTGTGTGTGTGTGTGATTTGTGTGTGTGTGTGTGTGATTTGTGTGTGTGTGTGTGATTTGTGTGTGTGTGTGTGATTTGTGTGTGTGTGTGTGATTTGTGTGTGTGTGTGTGATTTGTGTGTGTGTGTGATTTGTGTGTGTGTGTGATTTGTGTGTGTGTGTGATTTGTGTGTGTGTGTGATTTGTGTGTGTGTGTGTGATTTGTGTGTGTGTGTGATTTGTGTGTGTGTGTGTGATTTGTGTGTGTGTGTGTGTGTGTGTGATTTGTGTGTGTGTGTGATTTGTGATTTGTGTGTGTGTGTGATTTGTGTGTGTGTGTATCTGTGTGTGTGTGTGTGTATGTATGTGTGTGTGTGATTTGTGTGTGTGTGTATCTGTGTGTGTGTGTGTGTGATTTGTGTGTGTGTGTGTATCTGTGTGTGTGTGTGTGTGTGTATATATGCTTCTTCTGCATGGTTATATCAAGGAAAACACTTTACTGTCCAGTTCCCTGCTCAAAAAATGTTGATCTTTTAGTAAAGTTGTCTGTAATATTCCCAACAGATTGTTGTGTGAACGTTTCCATGATTTACGCCGATCTGCTCGATGCTTTGATTCAGATGTTAATTAAACATCAATCAGATGTAAATTACCGAGCGCTGTTCACAGCACAACCGCTTTACTTTCAGTCATAAAAGGCAAAGCTCACCGAGACTTAATTAACTACTAAACGGTGAAAGAGCACCGTAAGAGCGCCTCCTAATGACTGTCTGAAGTGAATCTGCAGCTCAGACGTTTCAGCTCAGGTTTCACGCTCCTGTGTTTCTCAGTCTGGAGTTCTGGAGTATCCTTGTCCTATACATGTTAGACAAGTGAAGAATCCAGGTCCAGGACTGACAGCACTTCTAAGGTACCAGGAGCGGAGCTTCAGATTTGAGAGACGAGCGAATGGAAACACACCTAAACCACATTTTTTTGCTTAGCGATGATTCACTGATGAGCAGGAAGCTGTGACTTTATGGTTGAGGGAACAAACTCGAGTCATCATCTGTCACTGATGCTCTAGAAATTCTCCCTAAAATGCTAAAAACCTTTGGCTCTCGTTACCTAATAAATCATCTAAAGGTTTAGTACAGTGTTCTTTATACAACAGGTTCGAGTAATTGATCTAAACGTACGTAGTTACGATGGAGATTATATAACATGCATACGAAGCACTAGGCGAGGCCATAAAGCACGCACACGTAACGTAAGAATATTGTACTAAACCTTTTAATAATGACGGACATGTAAGGATAAGCGGGACTGTCCTCCTTCGAGAAACACACTTTCTACTGCCGTCTTTATCACGTATCCATAATATCAATTGGAATAATTACAGTTCGATATTAGTAATAATCCATTATCATACAAGTTAAGCAAAGGCAGTAGTAGAAGGTGCTAAAATGCTGTTTGTCATGTCAGTTGATTTGACATGTCTCCATTTATCAGGTCTTTGAAGGCAGGCTGGACTCTCTCGCCGTGGCAACAATCAAAACCCTCACCACGGTGATGCACAAATCGCCAGCCGCCAAGGTGAGTTCCATGACACGCGCGTATACAGTAAGTCATGTTTCTCCAAGTTGTAGCACTGATTATTCATGAACTTAACGCCCACTCAGGAAGTGTTTAAGGAGCGGATTGGCTACACCCACCTGTGCGAGGTGCTCGTGTCTCTGGGACAGCCATCCAGGAACCTGCTGAAGGAGCTCATGAACATGGTGAACACAGTGTCTCACTGGCTATCTTTATTCATCTCAGCATGTTTGTCACACAGCATTCCATAGTTTAAGTATGATGGATTACAGCAGCGGTGCAGTCCATGTCGTCCACCTGCGAGGCTCTAATCTGAGTATTTGTGTCTGCGTCTGTAGGCGGTGGAGGGCGATCACTCTTCGGTGGGTTTTTTGGGGATCAGTAACGTGGAGCCGCTCCTCCTCCTGATCCGCTGGCTGCCGGAACTCAACTCGTCCGAGCTTCAGATCTTCGTGGCCGATCGTCTACGGAGGATCTGTGCCTTAAACCGACGCACAAGGGCCGCCTGTGTCAACGCACGCATGCCAGAGTGTGTTCTGTCCACACTCGAGACAGACACTAGTCTGCCACGTGTATGTGCAGAGAGCCTTCTGGCTCTTCTGGGTGCTCTGGGGGCGGAGTCTCTGAGCGGTGCAGAGCTCCAGCGGCTTCTGAGCCTTCTGAGGAACCCTGAGAACCGCCCTCATCCTTACACCGAGCCGGTGCTGCGTTCACTGCTCGCCATGCTTCGGAAACACACGCTCCACAGCGCAACACACTACTTCGATCTGACCCCACCCATGGCAGGCATTGCTGTGCCCAGCATTTCCAGGTGGCCAGGCTCGGCCTTTTGCTTCTTGGCTTGGCTGTCGCTGGATCAGGACCAATTGGACCCAGCGGGCAAGGGCGAAAAGAGAAAGCAGTTGTACAGGTAGGAGAGGTTTATTGGAATAATGGGCGGGGCCAATCAGAGTACATGACAATAACTTCATAATAGTTTCCCTTTAAACAAACATTGTGTGTTTCTGTGTGTGTGTGTGTGTGTGTGTGTGTGTTTGTAGTTTCTTTACACCAGGAGGTACAGGGTTTGAGGCCTTTATAAGCTCCTCCGGCTCTCTGGTGGTGGCGGTGTGCAGTAAAAAGGAATATGTGACCGTCACACTGCCTGATTACTGCTTCTGTGACTCACTGTGGGTCAGTGACATCACTACACACCAAAATCTACACATTGCCCTGCGCGTAACCCAGCAATCCTGCTTGAATAACTTAGTATAACCTCTCATATAACCAAGGATTACATCTCGCATACCCCATAATGTCTCTTTATTTTGTTTTTCAGCATTATATTGGAGTGGTGCATGTTCCAGGGAAGAGACCGTTCGGACAGAGTCTCGTCTACATCTACGTGGACGGGCAGCTGAAGTTGTCCGCACCGCTTAAGTACCCCAACATGGCTGAGGTGCTTATGAAGAATGTAACTGGCTGAAAATCAGTGTTGTATAAAGTACTAGAAAGCAATACTTGAGTAAAAGTACAAGTATCATACTAGAAAAAGACTTTGGTAGAAGTGAAAGTTACCTTTTAGAATATTACTCAAGTAAAAGTCTTAAAGTATCTGATATTTACTGTACTTAAGTATCAAAAGTCATTTTCTGATATTTAATGTACTTAAGTATTTGAAGTAAAAGTAAAAAGTAAAATTTCAGTGATTTTCAGTAGGAATAAGAGACACTTCATCCGGTAGGAAGAATCTTTCATTCCAATGTACAGAAACATTTCTTGCAAATACGGCCACGGGTGTATAACGTTATCTACTTCACCCTGTTCACCAAGTTCACCACTATCGTCGGGGTGGTCGTCTTAGACAGGGGCGACCAACCCACGGTTCTTTCCCGGTTTCATGCGTCTCTTACGTTCATAACGAAGTTTGTATTTGTGTCTTTTTAACATGTGTGTTCACTTCGCTTGAGTTCAATACGGTATTTTCGTCAAACGCGCATGTGAGTGGGATGAAAATACCTCAAAGTTTCCCAGTAGGACAAGATCATTTGAGTAAACAATTTGTGTCAAGTTCGCTCTCAAAATGGCAGGGAAAAAAATGTGATGTTCAAGTGTGCCCATGTGTATGATGTGGCTCTTTGTGGTAACACAGCAAAAAATGTGGCTCTTGGTCTCTGACTGATTGGACACCCCTGGTCTACGATAACGGGAGGTCATCCAGTAGGGGCTTCCATGGCGGTTTCAGTTGTGCTTCCGCCTCCTTTAGCAACATTACACTGAAATAGTGCGTGCGGATGTGCGTAATGCGATCTAGGAGCAGTGATTCACCAAACCTCCCTTATTGCAGTCACACACACACATTTCTTCTGATTTTATTTTGTAGTAACGAATAATGAAGATGCTTAGTGGAAATATAGTGGAGTAAAAGTTTACATTTTATCTAGGAAATGTAGTGGAGTAAAAGTGAAAGTTGACATAAATTTAAATAGCGAAGTAAAGTACAGATACGTGCCATTTCTACTTAAGTACAGTAACGAAGTATTTGTACTCCGTTACATTACAACACTGCTGAAAATACAGAAATTGACAGTTTTGTAGATTAACAGACACCCGGAAAGCTGGTATCCACACAGACAGACAGGTGTCCAGATGTACAGATCTATAAATAAACAGATAAAAAGATAGACAGGTCGACTGACATGAAAAACGATCTGATGGAACCACACAGCGATGCACATTCTTATCCGTCTGTCTGTTCTTATCTGTCTGTCCTCTCAGGTGTTCACGTCATGCTGTATCGGCTCAGCAGGTCAGCGCACCACCACCCCTCCACCGTCTCAGATCGCTGACCCCCCACCATCCCGCACGTCCATGTGGGGGGGACTGTCCAGGCTGGCTCAGATTTCCCCAGGGACGCAGGACAGTGAGTGGGGACGACCCACGTCACTGCAGGGACACCTGAGCACTGTGATGGTGTTTAGTGATGCTCTGAACACTAATACCATCAGAGCTCTGTACAACACAGGTACGGTTTAAACAGACAGGAGGTGTTGGGACTAACAGAGCAAGAGGTGGACAGACAGACAGACAGACAGACATAAAAGACAGTCACACCCACAGACCGGTGTCCAGACTGACATTCAGATGGTATTGAGACAGACAGATGTCCACGCAGCCCAAAATATGTACAGACAGAGAGGTGTTCAGACCAACAGACAGAGCTGTACAGTCAGACAAGCCGACCATCAGAAAGACAGAGAAGTCCCCAGACAGACAGTGAGAGAAGACAGTAAACAACCGTACAGAGACAAAGACAGACAGGTGTCCAGACTGACATGCAGGCAGATAAACAGATGACAATCTAGACTGAAATACAGACAGACAGGTAGACGTGTAGAACAGAGAGATACAGCTAATGTTTTCAGTAAGTGGACTGTAAGTGTCCTGTGTGTGACAAGTCATGTCCACGGTTACTGGCTGAGTGTAAACGCTTTGATTCCTCGTTTCAGGCCCAAACTGCATTTCTCCCTTTAAAAGCCAGGAGGCGGAGCTTGGTGACATCAGCACCAAACTCCTCCTACACTATTCACCCAAGGTGAGTGAACACAGCACAGAAGAAATGACACATAGTTGTGGATCTAGCCCATAGAAATGCCCATTCACTCTGGATGGGTTCCAAACCACACACTAGTTAGTATGTACAGTATACAATATGAGCAATATGAAGAATTTATCATCATCATCATCATCAGCTTGTTTTAGTCATGTCCCAAATCACACACTGTTTAGGCCTGTAAGAACCCCATCTGTGTGGACTTGTCCCCTAATCTACTGCACGGACGACTGACCGGGAATAAGGTGGTGAACTGGGACGTCAAGGTGGGAGAAACAACACACACACACACACACACACACGCACACACAAGAATGAGAATATATTATGTTAAACACACTGTGTGTGTGTGTGTGTGTGTGTGTGTGTTTCTGTAGGACATCATTAACTGTATTGGAGGACTTCCTGTGCTTTTCCCCATTCTGGAGCAGCTGACCTTGTTAACCCCTGGACAGCATACTGGTTTCTCAGGGTCAGAGAGCATGACCCCTGAGTCGGTCACGCCCCCTGATGGAGACTGGGTCATTCTGCCATCCAACAGAGCCTCAGGTGTGTGTGTGTGTGTGTGTGTGTGTGTGTGTAAGCTATTGGATCTCAATAATATTCATGGTGTGTGTTAATCATTGTGTGTGTGTGTGTGCGCGTAAGCTATTGGATCTCAATAATATTCATGGTGTGTGTTAATCATTGTGTGTGTGTGTGTGTGTGTGTGTGTGTGTGTGTGTGTGTGTTTCAGAGGCCCGTTTAGAGAAGAATCTTGTTGCGACCTTCCTGTTAGTGTTGAAGCACTTTCTGCACAGACACACAATAAACCAGGAGATGCTGCTGCACACACATGGAGTGGCCACCCTCGCCGCTCTGCTGCAGAAGGTACATACACACACACACACACACACACACACACACCCTACCTGTCTGTCACCTAATGAGTGTTGTATTTGATGACATTAAATTCATATTACAGTGACCAGCTTCATGATCTTTTGTGTGTGTTTGTGTGTAGCTGCCTGCTTTTCTGATGGACGTGAGTGTGTTGGTTGCCGTACAGCTGCTGATTGAGCAGGTGACATACGATAAGAATCTCCACCTCCTGCAACAGCTGCACACACACCTGCTGTTCAACTTCAACATCTGGAACCAAGGAGACTTTCCCCTGCGCATTGGTCAGTCTGTGAGGTCTATGTATGTACGAGTGTGTGTGGGGTGTGTGTATGTGAGAGTGTCTGTGTGGTGTGTGTATGTTAGTGTCTGTGTGGGGTGTGTATGTGAGAGTGTGTGTGTGTATATGAGGTGTGTGTATGTGAGAGTGTATATGAGGTGTGTGTATGTGAGAGTGTCTGCGGGGTGTGTGTGTGTTAGTGTCTGTATGAGGTGTGTATGTGAGAGTGTCTGTGTGGTGTGTGTATGTTAGTGTCTGTGTGGGGTGTGTATATGAGGTGTGTGTGTGTGTATGTGAGAGTGTGTGTGTGTATATGAGGTGTGTGTATGTGAGAGTGTATATGAGGTGTGTGTATGTGAGAGTGTCTGTGGTGTGTGTATGTTAGTGTCTGTATGAGGTGTGTGTGTGTGTGTATGTGAGAGTGTGTGTGTGTATATGAGGTGTGTGTATGTGAGAGTGTATATGAGGTGTGTGTATGTGAGAGTGTCTGTGGGGTGTGTGTGTGTTAGTGTCTGTATGGGGTGTGTGTATGTGAGAGTGTCTGTGTGTTGTGTGTGTATATGAGGTGTGTGTATGTGAGAGAGTCTGTGGAGTGTGTATATGAGGTGTGTGAATGTGAGAGTGTTTGTTTGGTGTGTGTGTATGTAAGTGTGTCTGTGTGGGGTGTGTGTGTGTGTATGTGAGAGTGTCTGTGTGGGGTGTGTATATAAGGTGTGCGTGTATGAGGTGTGTGTGTGAGTGGTGTGTGTATATTGGGTGTGTGTGTATGAGGTGTGTGTATGTGAGCGTGTCTGTGTGGGGTGTGTATATGAGGTGTGTGTATGTGAGCGTGTCTGTGAGTGGTGTGTGTGTATATGAGGTGTCTGTATATGATGTGTGTGTATGTGAGCGTGTCTGTGAGTGGTGTGTTTATATGAGGTGTGTATAATATGTGTTTGTATGTGAGCGTGTCTGTGAATGGTGTGTGTATATGAGGTGTGTGTGTGTGTGAGCGGGTCTGTGTGTGTGTATAAGGTGTGTGTATGTGAGCGTGTCTGTTTACGTGGGTTGTGTGTTTTAAGTTCTAAAATAAACGTTGTTTACTTTCCGTGCCGAAGGTCATATCCAGTACATGTCTACAGTTGTCAAAGACAACAGAAAGCAGTTCAGGAAAAAATACGGCGTTCAGTTCCTGCTCGACACGATCCGCCTTTACTACAGGTGAGAGTCGATTTCCCATAATGCTTCACTCCACACACTCGGTGTTGGTGTTGATCAGTGTGTTAATCCAGCTCGGGGTTTTGTGGATGAAGTGGATAAAAGGTGTGTTAATGTTCTATCATATTTTTCTCTTCTCCTCACTTGTGCCGCCCCCCCCCCCCCCCACCCCCCGTTCAGCAGCGGGAATCACGAGGGCGACATGAGCGAGGATGACGTCCGCACCATCAGAGCGTCCCTTTGTGGCCTTCTCAAGTATTACATCAGCAAAGGCACCAGTCAGGAGGAGATCCACAGCATTCTGGGATACGTTGCTGCTATCTGGGATGAAGAGCATGTGAGAAACTGGGCGAAAACTCAAGTGCTCTTTACAGCATTATTGACATAAGTGTAACATAATCTGCACGATAAATAGTGAAAACACACACGCACTACACACACAGACACACACACACACTACACACACTAACTATAGAACAGGGGCAACTAACTAACTAACCACTGACATGCATCAATAGTCTTTCATCACATGACATGTATCTATCACTGCTCTACTGCTTCAGTATTCTGTATTCTACATATACAGTATCTCACAAAAGTAAGTACACCCCTCACATGTTTGTAAACATTTTATTCTAGCTTTTCATGTGACAACACTGAAGAAATGACACTGTGCTACAATGTAAAGTAGTGAGTGTACAGCTCGTATGGAAGAGGACTCCGGTGGCAACCTGTGCCGCTCCGGTGAACTCCATGCCCAAGAGGGTTAAGGCAGTGCTGGAACATAATGGTGGCCACACAGAATAGTAACACTTTGGACCCAATTTGGACGTTTTCACTTAAGGGTGTACTCACTTTTGTGGCCAGCGCTTTAGACATTAATGGCTGTGTGTTGTTGTTTTGAGAGGACAGCAAATTTACACTGTTATACAAACTGTACACTCACTACTTTAGCCCTATTCGGACGGGATTAGTTTTACGTGGGGATGTGGGGGGTAAAGTAATTATTACCAGAGCTTCTCTGTGATTTTAGTCCCGTCCGAATGTGCCATCTGGGTAATCATTACGGACAATGTCAGTAAAGATTACGGCGACTTTTACCTTCTGTAAAAAGGTCTGGAAAAATGACCTCAGGTAATACTAATCCCGTCCGAATAGACCCGCTGTAAATATGTACGGTAAAATTCCGTCATTTCCTGTTTAAAAGTTTTTGCCGCGTTTTGCAAGCATGGAGGCGCCATGTTGTCTGTTTGCGCACGTGATAACAGGAAGCAACGTCATAAGCACATGACGACAAGGAGGTTACTGTGGTGTGTAAAGCGAGTTACCCCTCCCACTTCTGCTAGTTTTACTGAGATGTCTTGTCCCGTGCGAAGAATTAATATTACAGACGTCCTGAGGTAAAATTGCATTACTCCACGTCCCCACGTAAAACTAATCCCGTCCGAATAGGGCTTTAATATTGTAGCACAGTGTCTCCGGTGTTGTCACTTGAAAAGACAGGGTTTCCCGCAGAAAATGTGTTAGTTAAGGCAGTAGGGTTGGGCAGTTGGGCGGGGCCAGGGGGCGGGCCCCGGGGGCGGGGCTTCTTTGTGAAATAGACCACAGACTCTGTACTACATTTAACAATTATTAAAAACAGGCACGTGCAACCTAGCTAGAAGGTGAAGAACTCGAACAACAAAATCACCATCTAACTTACTTTAAATTAGCAAGATCTATAGACTAATACAATAACAGGCTTAAATAAACCCAAAACATAAGTTCACTTGCAGTTCTCACGGACACACGTTTTATCAACTGGCTAGTTATCCTCCAGACAGTGACGGACCACGTCTTCCTCTCATTTCGGCCGTGTGGCACGCGTGCCCGCTCGCGGTGTGAAGCGCGTTCGCGCTCCGAGATGCACTTGACGGCCTTTTGTGCAGCGGAATTTTTTTTTGGACGACCTAGTTAAGGCGGTAGGGTTTCCCAGCTTAGGCGGGCCGCCCGAACTGCAAAGTGCTGCGTTAAACCCTGCATGACATAATAAAATATTTACATAAATGTTAGGGGTGTACTCACTTCTGTGCGATACTGTATATTATCTACTTACACACATTATGGTGTGTTTAGTACTTGAAACATCAACCCTATTCTTCAAGCACCAGTGTGGTGTGTTGTGGTGTACGTTCTTAGCACAAGTTCTGTCTTTACTGGTTTTGATATCTACCTCCGAAGAAGTCGCCTCTTTACCACCACGTCTGTATATTCCACTCAGCCCTTTAATTCTGTAATGTTGTGCCATTTAATTAAGCATCTTGTCTTTTCTGCAGGCTTTCCTGCCTACTCCTTGTCACGTAACTGATTCAGTTTGAGCAACATGTCGCTCTAATCAATAGCTGGGTTTCGTTCCGGAGACAGCAGCTGTTATTATCGTTGTTGTCTGTAGTCAGGAGCCTCATGATTCAAACCTGTAACCTGTGATTGAAAAGCTTTAAAAAAATTCAATGCTGATGATAGGTCTGTAATTCAAACATGTCAACCTTCTAGTTCTGTTGGCCTAGAGCAGAGGTATTCAACTAAAATTTAAAGAGGTCCAGTAAGAGAAAATTTCTTGAAGCGAAGGTCCGGAAGATCAGAATGTCTCACTAGTTAGTGTGATATATATTTATGTAGCCTAGTAGTTGTATCAACATCTGCAAGCAATCAATACCTGACTGTCAAATCAAATAAATTCAGTACAAGTCAAAAACTTTTTGACAATATTTATTTTCACGTAACATAGAATTGAACATATGTATGATTGTAGACATGTATAATGTTCTCTCATTAAATAAATAAAAGTAGGGCTACATTTCAAAATAAGAGACAATAAATAAAATGTGAAAATTGTGTATGTTTAAATAAAGTGCTTAACTTTCCCTCTTATATCTCAGTGAGAGAACTGAGCTCTAGTTTGGTTAGGGTTAGGGTTAGGGTTAAACCTGGGCTTGGGTTAGGGTTGTTAGGGTTAGGGTTAAACCTGGGCTTGGGTTAGGGTTAGGGTTAAACCTGGGCTTGGGTTAGGGTTGTTAGGGTTAGGGTTAAACCTGGGCTTGGGTTAGGGTTAGGGTTAAACCTGGGCTTGGGTTAGGGTTGTTAGGGTTAGGGTTAAACCTGGGCTTGGGTTAGGGTTGTTAGGGTTAGGGTTAAACCTGGGCTTGAATGGAGTCAGGGCCGTTCTCATACACATATGGAGGTGCTCATTAGTGACCCTGGAACCAAATTTAGTTTGGATTATGTTCATTGTAGAGAAAGCTGCCTCACAGTTGTATGTAGAGTCAAACATGGTCAGGATGTATAGGGCTACTTCCCTCAGACCTGGGAAAGCTGTCTCAGGGACGCTGTCTTCAGATTTGAGTGTTTGTTTGTTCAAAACCTTTGTTTTGTCTCATAATGTTTCACATTGCCACTTTTAATAAGTGCCCCGGTTTCTGAACATATGAGACACACTGGTTTAGTGGGAAGTGTGAACAGAAATGAGTCTGTCCATTCACCCGTCTGTTTCTCTCCCTTTCTCCATCTCGCTCGTCTGTTTCGCTCCATTTCTCCGTCTCACTCGTCTGTTTCTCTCCCTTTCTCCTCTACATGTATCGCTATCTTTCTTTCATGTGTAACTTTACTCTAATTCTCTCTCATCTTGCGCTGTTGAGTCGCAGTGTTTACTTCAGTAATGCACAGATTTGATTGGCTGAGCAGTATCACGTGGGATGACTTAACTTGCATGTAATTGGTCTGTGCGTTTCCACTACCACTATTGTAAAGATTGCAAAAGCTGCGCCGGTTAAAATAGAAGCGCCCGTCAAGTTTTACATCATAACCTTTTGTTTTGGCTCTAGGTCCGGGTCCTTATTGGACAGCTTCTGGGTCCAGACCCGGACCATCAGTTATGTACAGTATGATCTGGTGTTCGGCACATTTCTATTTACTAATCGAGCTTCATTGAGTAGAACACAATGAATCCACACATTTTATATACACTGTAGATTTTTAAAGTCTTGATCCTTCCTTAGTTCTTAATAATAAATTACAAAATCAATCCTAGTCATTTTTCCTCACATTAATCTTACCACAGTGCTGCTCACACCCATGAATCAGTTCTGAATCAGATTAAGATTATAGACTAAATCCCCCTCTCTACATCTGGATATATTTGGAGGTGACTGTACATTGAGAAAATAAGAGGTTGAGTTAGTTAATGCAATAAAATGAAGATGCTGTAAAACTGCTGAGGGATCAAGTGACTGTCATAAATGTCTTGTGTTTTGTGTGTTGTAGTTGTGTAGTATCTTTGAGCTACTGCTGAATCTTCTCCAGACGAGTGCATCATGTGATCAGCTTTTCTTGCTGCTGTTTGAACCAGGAATGGCCGATTCCTGCTACGCCCTGCTGCTCAACCACAAACACTCTGATCGCCTCCGAGAGCTCATTTTCAAGGTAACACACAAGTGTTTACATGTTTCACCGTCTAACACCTTTGTTCACCATCTTACCCCAACATTCAACACCTTACACCATTGTTCACCGTCTTACACCATTGTTCACCGTCTTGCACCATTGTTCACCGTCTTGCACCATTGTTCACCGTCTTACCCCAACATTCAACACCTTACACCATTGTTCACCGTCTTACACCATTGTTCACCATCTTAGCGCAACATTCAACACCTTACACCATTGTTCACCGTCTTACACCATTGTTCACCATCTTAGCGCAACATTCAACACCTTACACCATTGTTCACCATCTTAGACCATTGTTCACCATCTTAGACCATTGTTCACCGTCTTACACCATTGTTCACCGTCTTACACCATTGTTCACCGTCTTACACCATTGTTCACCGTCTTAGCGCAACGTTCACCGTCTTAGCGCAACGTTCACCGTCTTAGTGCAACGTTCACCGTCTTAGTGCAACGTTCACCGTCTTACACCATTGTTCACCGTATTAGCGCAACGTTCACCGTCTTAGCGCAACATTCACCACCTTAGCGCAACGTTCACCGTCTTACACCATTGTTCACCGTCTTAGCGCAACGTTCACCGTCTTAGCGCAACGTTCACCGTCTTACACCATTGTTCACTGTCTTAGCGCAACGTTCACCGTCTTAGCGCAACGTTCACCGTCTTACACCATTGTTCACTGTCTTAGCGCAACGTTCACCGTCTTAGCGCAACGTTCACCGTCTTAGCGCATCGTTCACCGTCTTAGCGCATCGTTCACCGTCTTACCCCATCGTTCACCGTCTTACCCCATCGTTCACCGTCTTACCCCCATCGTTCACCGTCTTACCCCCATCGTTCACCGTCTTACCCCCATCGTTCACCGTCTTACTCTGTTGTTCAGTATCTTACACCTATAAACACCATCACACACCAATATTTATCTTACACCAACATTCACCATCATACATAATCATTCACCCTTACACACCAGTATTTACCATCTTACACAAATCTTAATCATCTTACACCAGTGTTACACCAACATTCTCCATCACTCTCACCAATGTTCAACCATCACATATTCATTTATTGTGTAATGGGGATGTCAGTGTGTCTTCATGTTTGGTTGTGTTTACAATTCTATATTTGAAGATTAAAAGCTGTTACCTCATATTGACTTCAGGTGTGTGTGTCTGCGCGCGTGTGTGCGTGTGTGTGCGCATGTGTGCGCGTGTGTGTGTGCACAGCTGTTTGAGCGCATGCTGAGGTGTGACCGTGTTTATGAGAAGAGTAAGCAAAGGCTAAGACTGAGAGAAGTGGGCTACTCCGGCCTCACACTCCTCATACCTGACCTTCACATCACCCCAACCCTCGTCAAGTGCCTCCTAAACCAAATCCTCCACACAGGTCAGTGTGATCATTATAAACCTCTGTGCTTCACGTCTCTGATTATTTATATATATATATATGTATAGTCACATGAGACTCATATAGTCTCAGAAGGGCAAAGTAAAGAAGCGAGGAAAGGAAATTAAGAGGTGCACTTAAACGAATGAGACCTGCTCCTTGAGTGACTCTTATGCCCTTTTATGACCTCTGAATTATAGACACTGCGGTGAACTTTAAGGATCTGATGGCTCTTGTGCAGCTGACTCATCGGGCCGATCTGAGTGTGCGCATGCTCGTCTGCAAGAGGGTAAGAGCTGGGAGGATTCATTACTCTGTACATTCAACTAAATTACTCTATACATTAAACTAAACACCATAAATCTCTCCATTTTTCTTATTAATGTCAAATAAAAAATAGAGGCTGATGGAACTACTGTTTATAACCGTTATAAACACAAGTGCTAACTGGAATGACCTTGTTTAACAGACACTCCTTACCGTTAAATGAAAGTGACAGTGACGTGACATACGGCTAAGTAATGTGACCCATACTCAGAATTTGTTCTCCGCATTTAACCCATCCAAAGTGCACACACACAGCAGTGAACATGCTATGGCACCCAGGGAGCAGTTGGGGGGGTTCGGTGCCTTGCTCAAGGGCACCTCAGTCGTGCCTCAGTCGTGGCCGGCCCGAGACTCGAACCCACAACCTTACTCGAACCTCTAACCATTAGGCCACGACTTAAATGTAACTAGAAATGCAAAAAAACTGTTACCACACATTATTTATTTTAGATTATTTATAGATTTAGATTTATTTATAGATTATTTGTATTCTATTAGCTTTGTTTTGCATGATCTTCAGATATAAACTATTTAAATGCATTGTAGCCACACATTGTGTGTGTGTGTGTGTGTGTGTGTGTGTGTGTGTGTGTGTGTGTGTGTGTGTGTGTGTGTGTGTAGTTATATTCCCTGGTGCAGTCCCAGGCAGATGCAGCACTGCAGATTTCCCGTCAGCCATGTTGGCAGGACACACTAATCCGTGTGTTGGTGCGTAGCTGCAGCGGTGACTCTGGGTCCAGTTCAGGGCGGGGCGACACGGCCAGTCTGGGCAGCGTCGGCTCAAGTCGGGCAGAACTTCCTGTAAGTGTGGAGAGTCTGGAGGAGAACGGTGAAGTGTTGTCTCTGACTGAAACACCCAGTGAGACCTCACAGAGCGGGGGGCTGAGACTGGACCTGAGCCAGGTTCACGCGCTCGAGCAGGGAGACAGCGGGAGTCGGACTCCCTCACCACTGGAAAACACCAAGCCTTTTCCTGGTACAGCACCTGAACGAGAAACCACTTCCTCTCTAGGAGACGACAGCTTCCTGTTCAACGATAACGTCTCTCTGGGAGACTCTTTTAGCAGCACAGAGGTAAAATGTTGTAACTGGGTTTGTGTGGAATAACAGAAATTCATTCCATCCTCTCATGCACTTATACCATCCATCCATCTATACCTCCACCCTCCGAAACAATTGTCTATTTATACAACTACCTGTCAATCCATCTATTCGCCTGTCCTTAAACCACTCTCTTGTACAGAGGTGTGAAAAAGTGTTGGCCCCCTTCCTGATTTTTTATTTTTTTGCATGTTTGTCACACTATATTGTTTCAGATCATCAAACAAATTTAAATATTAGTCCAATAACACAAGTAAACACAACAAGCGGTTTTAAAATGAAGGTTTTTATTATTAAGGGTAAACAAAATTCAAACCCACATGGCCCTGTGTGAAAAAATGGTGAAAACATGGAACAGTGGTGAACTTTCCCCAGTAGTGGCCGACCAACCAAAATTACCCCAAGAGTGCAGCGATGACTCATCCAAGGTGCCACAAAAGACCCCACAACAACATCCAAAGAACTGCAGGCCTCACTTGCCTCAGTGACTCCACCATAAGAAAGAGACTGGGCAGAGTTCCTGCATGGCAGAGAACATAAAGGCTCGTCTCAGATTTGCCAGAAAACATCTTGATGATCCCCAAAATACTCTGTGGACTGATGAGACAAAAGTTGAACTTTTTGGAAGTTGTGTGTCCCATTACATCTGGCGTAAAAGTAACACCGCATTTCAGAAAAAAAACATCATGGTGGTGGTAGTGTGATGGTCTGGGGCTGTTTTGCTGCTTCAGGACCTGGAAGACTTGCTGTGATAAATGGAACCATGAATTCTTCTGTCTACCACTCACTCACTCACTCACTCACTCATTTTCTACCGCTTATCCGAAATACCTCGGGTCACTCGCCACTCGCCTATCTCTCAATCGTCATCGGGCATCAAGGCAGGATACACCCTGGACGGAGTGCCAACCCATCACAGGGCACACACACACACACACTCTCATTCACTCACGCACTCACACACTACGGACAATTTTCCAGAGATGCCAATCAACCTACCATGCATGTCTTTGGACCGGGGGAGGAAACCGGAGTACCCGGAGGAAACCCCCGAGGCACGGGGAGAACATGCAAACTCCACACACACAAGGCGGAGGCGGGAATCGAACCCCCAACCCTGGAGGTGTGAGGCGAACGTGCTAACCACTAAGCCACCGTGCCCCCCCTTCTGTCTACCAAAAAATCCTTAAGGACAGTGTGAGGCCATCTATTTGTGACCTCCAGCTGAAGCGGACTTGGGTCCTGCAGCAGGACGGTGATCCAAAACACACACATGCTTACACTTTGATGATCTGAACCATTAAAGTGTGACAAACATGCAAATAAATAAAAAAATCAGGAACGGGGCCAAGTGAAGACTTTTTCACACCACTGTATATCGTATCAATTTATCCACCCACTCTTACATTCCTTTCAGCTACCTGTAGATCCATCCATCCATTCACTCCTTTTATCCAACTTTCATTGCCCATCCATGCCTCTCTGTCTCTAGCAGTCAATCCATCCATCCATTCTTCTGTACTTTTCTTTTGTTTATGATTAAAGGTGGGGTCTCCGATATTTGAGAAATGCTTTCAGAAAACTGAGTCGGGACGACAAACTAAAAATTAAAACAAAAATCAAAACAAAGGTGTGGCCAATGAGCAGAAAGGGGCGTGTCTTGTCAATATGCGGCGGAGAAAGTGTTCAGTGCGCATGTGTGACATTAGCAGAAAGCGGTTTTAACATTGACATGGAGGAGGAGCAGGAAGTTGGTCACATATTCACAGATTGGAGTTTCCCGAGTCAATAACTCCTGAGCTAAACGCTGTTACTACACAAATAACACCTCTTTTCTATCGTAGTAATGTAGAGACGCAGCTACAACCGTGTTTTGTGTAGTAACAGCGTTTAGCTCAGGAGTTATTGACTCGGGAAACTCCAATCTGTGAACATGCGCACTGAACACTCTCTCCGCCCATATTGACAAGACCCGCCCCTTTCTGCTCATTGGTTACAAGTTTGTTTTGATTGTTGTTTTGTTTGGTGGCCTAACGCAGTTTTCAGAAGCATTTCTCAAATATCGGAGACCCCACCTTTAACAGAAACTACCAAGCATCAAGTGATTTCATTGTGTGTGTGCATGTGTTTGGGGTGTGTGTGTGTGTGTGTGTGTGTGTGTGTGTATATAGCGCACAGAGGAGGAGCTGGGGCGGATGATGTTAGAGATAGTGCTGTGTGTAATGTGGAAGGGAGTCTCTGGCTCAGATGATACAGCATGGCTTGAGAGGGGACAGGTGTTCTCTGCTCTCACCAAACTGGGCACAGCTAACGAGCTCCTGCTGCCTGTCGACCACATCAAACTCCGGTACTTCCATCACGTTCTGCTGCTTAGTTACTTAAAACTTTTTCTTGTATCTCTTTCTAACTTTCACTGTTCTTTGTGTTTGTGTGTGCAGTTTGTTAGAGCGGATGCTAGAGTGTGCTGTGAGTGATAATCGGGAGTGTTCTGCAGCCGTGTTGCCCGAGCACACGGAAAACGCGGTGCGTCTACTGCACGTGGTGCAGGACTTCCTGCAGGCCGAGGGGCTGGTAAACCCAGCACTGTGGAGCGAGAGGTTGCTGGAGGAAACGGTCACGCTGATGGATGGCCTCATGGTGTGGTACACTGCCGGAACACAGTGGCACCAGCTCTCGCAGCTCGGGCTGAGACTCTTGCTCGGGTTCATGGCGCAGCCGGACCCTCAGGTTAGTGTGCGTAGGGAACAGCACTCATCTCTAGCAGAATGGAAAAAAGTTTGAAACTGAACATGGTGATATGTGTGTTAGGTGTGTGCCATGGCAACAGCGAAACTGAACGGGATCCTACAGATGAAAACGGTGGAGTCTCAGGACGAGGCGTGTTTCCTGCTTGGCCGGGTCGAGTGCATTCTTCAGCGCTCACTAGGTGAACACAAGGAGACGGACGGGAGACGGAAGGAGGAAGCGGTGGATGGGAGAAGAAGGGAAGAGGAGACATACGCGTTCCTGGTTCCTCTGCTCCGAACACTCCTCTCCAAAGTGAACAAGCTGTTATACATGGAGCTGCACCTCCCCTTGCTCCCAAACTGCAACGGAAGCCCGTCATTCTTTGAGGACTTCCAGCTCTACTGCAGCTCACCTGAATGGAGGGTGTACCTGGACAAATATGTGAGTCTGTACGTGAGATGTGCTGTAGGTCAGACAGAGGAGTTCAAGGTGGAGGTGGGGATACATCAAGGATCGCCTTTGGGTACCTTCTTGTTTGCTATGGTGACTGACAGGTTGACAGACAGGATTCTCCGTGGACAATGATGTTTGCAGATGACATCGTGATCTGTAGTGAGAGTAGAGAGCAGGTGGAGGAACACCTGGAAAGGTGGAGGTCTGCGTTGAAAAGAAGAGGAATAAAAGTCAGTTGTAGTAAGATAGAATTCATGTGTATGAACGAGAGGGAGGGAAGTAGAACAGTGAGGTTACAAGGGGCTGAGGTCAAGAAGGTGCAGGAGTTTAAGTATGTGGCGTCAATCATCCAGCACGATGGGAAGTGTGGAAAAGAGGAGAAGAGGTGAGTGCAGGTGTGTTGGAGTGGGTGGAGAAGAGTGTCAGAAGTGTTGTGTGTGACAGAAGAGTGTCAGCAAGAGTCAAATGTGAAAGGTGTAGAAGACCGTAGTGAGAGCAGCTCTGCTGTATGGGTTAGAGACTGTAGCAGTGAAGAAAAGTTGTGAAAAAAAAAAAGGGGGGAAGTCGTGGCCTAATGGTTAGAGAGTCTGACTCTTAACCCTAAGGTTGTGAGTTCGAGTCTCGGGCCGGCCACGACTGAGGTGCCCTTGTGCAAGGCATTGAACCCCCCCAATTGCTCCCCGGGCGCCGCAGCATAAATGGCTGCCCACTGCTCCGGGTGTGTGTTCACGGTGTGTGTGTGTGTGTGTGTTCACTGCTGTGTGTGTGCACTTGGATGGGTTAAATGCAGAGAACGAATTCTGAGTATGGGTCACCGTACTTAGCCGTATGTCACGTCACGTCACGTCACAAGTCATGAGGCAGAGATGGAGGTAGCAGAGATGAGGATGTTGAGGTTCTCTTTAAGAATGACGAGGATGGACAGGATTAGGAACGAGCACATCAGAGGGACGGCTCAGGTTGGTTGTTTTGGGGACAAGGACAGAGAGATTAGATTGGGATGGTTTGGACATGTACAGAGGAGGGAGATGGTTATATTGGTAGAAGGATGTTGGAGATGGAGCTGACAGGTAAGAGGTCAAGATGGAAAAGCCCGAAAGTAGAAGAAGAAGAAAACCAAGTGCTTGAGTTCAACATTGGAATGTTTAGAGATACAGCAACTGGGCAGGTAAATGCAGTTTGGCATGTGGCAGGAGTGTAACTGCATCTGTTTCTGTCCTCAGATCATCCCGTACATGAAGCAGTATGAGATCGAGACCTTCAGTCAGGGGCATGAAAACATGGCTCTGTATTTTAAGGATTGTTACGAGGCCTTTATGATGAACTTGCACCGTCGCGAAAGGGAAAGAGGCGAGAGCAAGATTCGATTTCAGGTATCACGTACACTAGGACAACTTTTACTCGTCGATCAGTAATTTAAAAAAAAAAAGCCTGAAGAGAGAGAATTTTAAAAATCATCAATATGCGGTTAATAAGATTTAATCACCAAAACCTGTGTGTGTGTGTGTGTGTTTTATTTAAATGTTAAATGTGTGTAGAATTGATAAATGTTGATTTAA
The DNA here is from genome assembly GCF_030014155.1 of Tachysurus vachellii. Classification (NCBI taxonomy): domain Eukaryota; kingdom Metazoa; phylum Chordata; class Actinopteri; order Siluriformes; family Bagridae; genus Tachysurus; species Tachysurus vachellii. The sequence continues at coordinate 4,773,236 of NC_083463.1, forward strand.
ATAAAACACTGTGAAATGTAAAGTGTTGACACAAAGTTCTGACGAGTTGAAGTGGACAAGACTAGTAGGTAAACTAACCATTTTATTTAACATACACAGGACCAGTTTGTGGAGCCATTTAACCGGCGAGCTCGTCAGGAGAACCTGAGGTACAACAGTATGCTGAAGCAGATGCACACGCAGAACAGTGCCATCCTCAGGCAGTGGAAGGCAGCACGGCGATCCCTCCTGTGTGACAGAGGACCCTGGGCTAACAGGTCAGATTGTGTTTATTATTGTGTATTATTGTGTTTATCCTTCGTTTATTTGCCGATGGGGCTTAAGAGTAAAGAAAAAAGTTATTTTTATAAATCAATATATATGAGAGGATAAATACACAAAGGTTATTGAACATTGGAGGTATGATTATACGTACGTTACAGCCTGTGTGTGTGTGTGTGTGTGTGTGTGTGTGTGTGTGTGTAGGCAGCAGAAGGAGATGCACTGGAAATTGTCAAGTGCAGAGAATTACTCCCGTATGCGTCTGAAGCTGGTGAGGAACTACACCTTCGACCCTCACAGAGAAGCTAGCGCTCTGAGAGACAATCTGGGTAACATGCGCACACACACACACAGACACACACACACACACACACACACACACACACTCATGCATGAACCACTCTATATAAGCATGCTTTTTATTAATTGATTGTCATATTATTTAGTCTACGTGTGTGTGTGTGTGTGTGTGTGTGTGTTACAGGTGTGCAGCATAAGCAGGTGAACACGGAGTCTTTGTTGCTTGAAGCTGTGAAGCAGGTGAAGGTCAGCGACCTCGAGGATGAAATCCTAGAGCTGCCGGAGGAGGACCCAAGTGGGAACACACAGTGAGACAGACACACACACACACACACACACTTCAATCTATCCTTTCATCCAACCAGCCATCTCTCCATTATTACTTCCACCTATCAATCATTCATCATTTCATCCATTCATCTATTCATCAATGCCTCCATCCCTCCACCCACCCATTGATCTCTTCATTAATCCATCCAACCATCAATCAATCCATAGCTTCACCCATCAGTTCAACCCAGATTTATTCGTACACCCTTTTTAACAAGGGACATTGTCACAAATCAGCTTTACAGTACAGACATATATCAAATCATGCCATTAGATTCTATTAATCTATCAGTCCATTATTCCATCCATCAATAATACATCCTTCACCTTCTGATGGTCCACACACCATTGGTTAAGTTTCCATATACAAACGAAGGTACTAATCACACATAGAAACTGTGGGAGTGAAGATGCAGTTAATCACTAACACACACACTCTCTTGTTAAAAACCTCCTGCTCTCAGGGCAGATGATGAAGATGCAGGACAGAAGGAGAAGCTGGTGATGATGGAGGACTGTGAGCTGGTCACTGTGGTGGATGTTTATCCAGGTCGCCTGGAGATCACCAACCAGCACATTTACTTCTATGACAGCAGCACGGAGAAAGAGGAGGGTGAGTGTGTGTCTGTGTGTGTGTGTCTGTGTGTGTGTGTCTGTGTGTGTGTGTCTGTGTGTGTGTGTCTGTGTGTGTGTGTCTGTGTGTGTGTCTGTGTGAGTGTGTCTGTGTGAGTGTGTCTGTGTGAGTGTGTCTGTGTGAGTGTGTCTGTGTGAGTGTGTCTGTGTGAGTGTGTCTGTGTGTGTTTGTGTGTGAGTGTGTCTGTGTGAGTGTGTGGGTGTCTGTGTGTGAGTGTCTGTGTGTGTGTGTCTGTTTGTGTGAGTGTGTGTGTGTGAGTGTGTGTGAGTGTGTGTGAGTGTGTGTGTGTGTGTGTGTGTGAGTGTGTGTGTGTGAGTGTGTGTGTGTGTGTGTGTGTGTGTGAGTGTGTGTGTGAGTGTGTGTGTGAGTGTGTGTGTGAGTGTGTGTGTGTGTGTGTGTGTGAGTGTGTGTGTGAGTATGTGTGTGTGTGTGTGTGTGTGTGTGTGTGTGTGTGTGTGAGTGTGTGTGTGTGAGTGTGTGTGTGTGAGTGTGTGTGTGTGAGTGTGTGTGTGTGAGTGTGTGTGTGTGAGTGTGTGTGAGTGTGTGTGTGTGTGTGTGTGTGTGTGTGTGTGAGTGTGTGTGTGTGAGTGAGTGTGTGTGTGTGTTTGTGAGTGTGTGTGTGTGAGTGTGTGTGTGAGTGTGTGTGAGAATTGTATTAAATGTTGTAGAACATCCACAAAACACATAACGTACATTAAAGCAGCTACTAACAGTAACTGAAAGCTTTATCGTTGTCTGTTATGCAGCACTGACCCTAGAGACTCCTGAAATAACTCTGTGTGTGTGTGTGTGTGTGTGTGTGTGTGTGTGTGTGTGTGTGTGTGTGTGTGTGTGTGTGTTGCAGGTGTGGGACAGGATTTTAAATGGCCGCTGTCTCAGATCAGAGAGATTCACCTGCGCAGGTACAATCTTCGTCGCTCAGCCCTGGAGATCTTCCTGGTTGATCAGACAAACTACTTCCTCAACTTCAACAAGGAGGTCAGACACTTTTCCTGCTCCGTCCTAAACGTCACTGAGCTTCACAAATGATGACGTTCTCCCTCTCTGACCAGTTTATTTTTACCTGTCAGGTGCGTAATAAAGTCTACAACCGGATGCTGCTGCTCTGCTCTCTCTCTCTCCACGGCACTCGTTCACCCCAAGAGCTCCTCAAGGCCTCCGGACTCACCCAGGTCAGAGGTTAAAGATTACACAGCACATTCAACTGCCTCATCAGCCTTTCCTTTTTATTTATTTATTTATTTATTTTTAAATTGTGGTTGTCCATGACATCCAATAAAGTTACCATAAAGTCACAGAAAAGCCCATCCATCCATCCATCAGTCTAATATACTATTCATTTAGCAGTCACGTTATTTTTTAGTCTGTTATTCCATCCATTCATCTATCCATCCATCCATCCATCAATCCCTTCATCCTTCAGAATATTATTCCATTCACATACTCATCCATCCTTTCATCCGTGGTATGTTTATCTGTTGGTATGTTATTCCGTCCATCCAGCAGTCCCTTTATATGTCAGCACATTATTTCATCCATGCAAATATTCATTTATTCATCCAATCCATCCATCAATCCATCTATCCATACAATATTCCCTTCACCTCTCAATATATTCCACTCATCAGTCCATCCAACAATTCATCCATCTCTTCACTAAACAGTCCATCCATCTATCCATCCTTTCATCGCATCATCCTTCACTCCCATCCACCTTATACCTCCTGTTCATTTATCAGTGTCTTTCTACATTAATCCACTATTCCATCCACTCATCTGTCTCTTCACCTGCCCTTCTATCCTTCTACGTGTCTCTCTATCTGTTACGGCAGCCGTTCGTTCGCTCCATCACTTCCCATCTAAACACGTGCCGAGCAGAACAGAAGACACGAAGTTTCTTAAAACCTTTACGAGAGCAACATGACTAACAGTCCAACATTCAGCCCTAACTCTAACCTACTGTAGAAATCAATGGCTTTGTGTTTCTGTCTTTCAGAAATGGGTGAACAGGGACATCTCTAACTTTGAATACTTGATGCAGTTGAACACCATCGCAGGCAGAACCTATAACGATCTGGCTCAGTATCCTGTGGTACGCCTCTCACACACTTCCATCATTCCACATCCTCTGAGTTTAAACCATTTTTAGTCTTCTGTAGAAAACCCATCCATCTTATTTATTTATTTATTTATTTGTTTATTTTTTGAACACTTGCTGCATCTCAATTCATCTACTCTCCGTTCTAAATAGTATCCAGGATAAGAATTAGCGTGCCCCGAATCGGCGTATGATGAAATGAGTATTCCGGAGATGCCCTGATTGTCTCCTGTTTCCTTGTGTGTATTATATTGTAATATATGCGCAATAATGAATGAAGAAATGTTCAAATGTAATGAGGATGTTTACAGCGACAGTGTGCGTTACTAGGCAACAGCATTCTCTTACGTTAAGTTACGTGACGTGTCGATATGTCCCAGACCATGACACACGCCATCACCAAAATAGTACATACTTTTATTGCTCTGTGTGTGTGTGTGTGTGTCTGTTGTATTCTCAGTTCCCATGGATTCTGTCAGATTACAAGTCAGATGAGCTGGACCTGTCCGACCCGCGAGTGTTCCGCGACCTCTCCAAACCCGTCGCTGTGCTTAACGAGAAAAACGCCAAAGCGGTAAAAGAAAAGTAAGTTTCGGGTTCTTTCTCTCGATCTCCTTACTGCTTTCATAATTAGAACACTTCGATCATTGCAACACTATGCTAATTGTAATATGGCGGTAATTTTATCGCTGTTGTGATTATGACACGGCGTTGTGATAAATTACAGTAATAAACAAATCAGATATCTGAGGACTTTCTGTTACAGGAAAATGCTCACAAAGAGATGTGATAAAAACTCATTTTTTTGTTACCATACTCAAAGTTATCGGGTTATTTTTCAATAAATGCATTTTTTTTAAATGACTCGCAATACTACAGCAGTTTGTCAACCATCACAATGTCATACTGTGTATTTGTTTAGTTCCTGTCATCACTTGCATTGTTAGCAGCTAA
>NC_083463.1:4782812-4805312 GCF_030014155.1 Tachysurus vachellii
ACACACACACACACACACACACACACACACACTTGAACTTCCATTTGTAACGTCAGGTTTTCACATCACATTTACACTGTAACAGTCTCATGCAGTGCATCATGGGAGTGTGCCATGTCTGACACTTTGTTGTTGATGTTCAGGATAAGAACACACTGCACCTGTACTCAGTGAACGGGAAACACTTGTGCAGCGAGTCACTGAAGGAGCAGGTGACAGATGTGTGTGTGTCAGGAGAGTTCATCATCACCGGCAGCGAGCAGGGCTTTCTCTCCATTAGAGACCTGTACAGGTACAAACTCTCTTCTCCTTCATTTCTGTCCATCTTCTTTTCTTTTTCCTGCCCTTCCTTTCCGTATTTTCTTTTCTCTATGTGTACTGTATGTTTGTTCTGACCGAAATGTTCGTTTCGTGGTTGCCATGGCAGCTTGGTGCTGTGTGTGTGTCCGGTGGCGATGCGTGTGCCGATCCGGTGTGTGTCGGTGCCGAAGGAGCAGTCTCACGTGTTGGTGGGGCTTCAGGACGGAAAACTGATCGTGGTGGGAGTTGGCAAACCAGCCGAGGTAACACACACACACACACACACACACACACACACACACACACATACAGAAACTCACACACTCACACATACACACACAAAGTAATATTCCATTGACTCAGCAATTTTATTCCTTCCTTTGTCTTCTTTCTTTTCACTTCCGTCCTCTCATTCCTATTTCATACTTTCTCCTCATTGCTACTATTCCTTTATTTTCTTCTCCTTCATGCCTGATCCAATTTCTTTCTTTCTAATCCTCCTCCTCCTCCTTCTCCTCCTCTCCATCTTCCTGTTTCTTGTCTTCGGCTTCTTATCCTTATCCACACTTTGTACACTTTCTCTCTTTTTGCTTCCTCTTGCTTTTTATGTCCTCTTCCTCTTCCCTTTCTCCTCATCCTTTGCTTCTTTTTTCCCCCTCTTGATTTCCTTTCCCTCTTTCTATTTGTTCTTGGCCTCCGCTTCATCTTCCTGTCCTGTTACCTTTTTGATTTCTCTCTCTCTCTCTCTCTCTCTCTCTCTCTCTCTCTCTCTCTCTCTCTCTCTCTCTCTCTCTCTCTCAGATGCGTTCAGGTCAGATCACACGGAAGCTCTGGGGCTCCAGCAAACGCATGAATCAGATTTCATCCGGAGAGACCGAATATCCCACCCAGGAGCCGATCTGACTCCGCCCACCACCCAGCCATTCACCAATCGGGACGGAGTGAGGAAGGAAGTGTAGTGTGTACATGGTGTGTCTTGCGGACTTCGGCGAGTGTGTTGGACTGGCGCGGGCGCTGAGGTCCAGCTGAGTGTGTCGGATTCGATTAACACCCCTAGTCACATCAACACACACGCGCTAACACCTGTAACACCACTGCAACACTGTGTGTGTGTGTGTGTGTGTGTGTGTGTGTGTGTGTGTGTGTGTGTGTGTGTGTGTGTGTGTGTGTGAAAAAAGTTCCATTTCTTTTCAGTGGCCTTGTATCTTTTTGCCTTTTATTTCTTCTATCTCTCTCTCTCACACACACACACAAACACACTCACAACACAACACACAAATGCATCATATGCACCCATAGGAAGGCTATTCAATGTGTGTGTGTGAGAGAGAGAGAGAGAGAGAGAGACTGTCTGAATGTGTTTTGTTTTGCGATTTATTACTTGAATTCTGCATTATTTATTAAAATGAAGGTGAATCAGTGATTTTTAACACTTCAGTGATGAAGGGCTTCATAACTCTAGTCATAACTCTAAGGAGCAAAGCAATACAACCCCCCTAACTCTACCCCTTACTAAAGACCGATAACGGTACATTCCATTCTGTAACGCAGCGACGGACCAATCGTCCGAGTCTTCCCGTGATACAGCATGAGAACTGCCGCGTACACACTGTACACACCTTGGGGGCGACGCCATCCGTCTCTATTCCAGTGTGAAGCCATGCACTCCCAGTTTGTTTACTATGCAGGATGGCGTATCTCCACACACACACGCTCAGTTACTGAACTGGTGAAGTGTGTGTGTGTGTCTGTGTGTGTGTGTCTGTGTGTGTGTGTCTGTGTGTGTGTCTGTGTGTGTGTCTGTGTGTGTGTCTGTGTGTGTGTGTGTGTGTGTGTGAAATTCCCTCCTTAACTCTAGGATTGAGCTCACTTATTATTAGAGACATAGAGACACACTGATTCTTTTTTTTTCTTCTCTCGATTCTCTTCCTTGTTGTTCACTCTCGCTCGTTTGCGACTCCACACGCAAAACATTCAGGACAACATTCACTCACGTCTCCAGTCGACACGAATAAATACCACAAAGCTGTTAAATTCTCTAACCCCGATTAGCCGGAAGGTGTAATACGTTACCGTTTCTATAGCAACAAGGTACACGGAGACGTCTACCGCGGTCGCTGACGAGTCAGTGACGAGGTAACGTTTTCTCTAAGATGATGTTTGTTTAAGATTTATTGAAGGCACATGACCAGAGGCACATGACCAGAGAGCCATAACGTGACCAGAGGGCCATAACGTGACCAGAGAGCCATAACGTGACCAGCGAGCGGCCGACCAGGAAAGAGAAGAGATGTTCATTTCTGTTTCTGTTCAGTTACACAACATTAGTGTAGCTATAAATGAATAAAAAGTACGACACGGTCCTGTAATTGTCAGCACAGTGAAATACAAACACTTCAGGAACACACTGGTGATTAGTTTCCAGTTCCTCGTACCACTACATTATTTTTTTTTTTCTTGACTAAAATACTCTTTGTTTAATTAACAGCAACAAAATTCTAAAGTCTAATAAATTCGCATGTCTAAAAATAGTTTTTAGCCTTGCAGCCAGACACCAGATATGTTTTTGTGACCGATCTCATGGAGAACGATGTGACCGCACACTTTTCTGTAGATTTGTAAACTAACAAGCAACTTATTTTTGTAGAAATTCTAATAACTGTGGAATTTTTTATTTTTTTTTTTTTTTTTTTAATAAAAGAGTTTTTAAGCAGGTCTTAAAGTTGAAATATTAAAGGTAGTTATTTGCAAACATGGGAAAGTGTATAACATTAACATTAAAAACAAATAAAACAAAATTTCGGAAATGTTTTGGAAGAATTCAGGACAATTTCTGAGTCGAAATTAAAACGCTTTCACTTTAGCACTTTACATGTCGTTCAGCTGGAGGGATTCGCTGCATGACTTTGTGTTTCTCTTTGTTAAAACTTTCATGTAGTAATGAGTAAAAACTGAAGGGGGAAAAAAAATCAGAGGGTTTTAAATTTTATTATTTAAAATTGCACATCATTCGACTTTCAGCGGATTAAAACGGATCGTCCGTGTGGACGAACAGCACGAGTTAAAAGCAGGAACGTTGATGAAATATAATAAAAATAAATAAATAAATCATGATGAATTGAAAAGAAAAACCCAAAACAAATGAAATAAAAGAAATCTTTCTCACAGAAACAGTTCATATTTTGGTCTTAACATATTTATTGTTAATAATTTATCATTTTCCGGACAAAACATGGAACGTTTCATTTTTATATTCATCTTTAATCTAGTTTTAAAAATGTGTTCACTGGAGTCTGAAACCAAAAAAGAAAGAAAGAAAGAAAGAGAGAAAGAGAGAAATCTATATTTGTATTTCATTTTGTGGATAAAGTTTGTCAAAGTGTTCTAGAGTGAAAAACAATTGAGGAATCGGATTTCTTAACTCGGCTTTTTAAAATAAACCACAGAAAGTTTGGAACCGGATTTTGTATCACGACGGATTTTCCGTCTCGTCTTTTCTAAGCGTCTGATATTTCTGTCGTCTCATCCAGCCTTAACGTTTACACGCTGTTCAGAAAACATTCATATCTTAGGTATCGTGTGAGGGGTTTTTTCTTGGGGGAGTGTGTGTATGTGTGTTGGGGGGGGGGGGGCATTGTCATCGGTGTGTCTCTATTCTCTCTGATCAGACCCTGTTCAATGCCAAATGCTGGAGTGATGATGTCAGCGAGGGTGTGGTGCTCTGCCGTGTGCTTCCTGTGCGATGGGGTGACGTCGTGCTCGCCCCGGGTCAATAGGGCACGTCCCAAACGATATCCTTCCACCCTAATTGTAGTGTTAATGTACGTCATCTCACATCACGTGATCGTCTGAAGTGTCCTGAAGCCCAGATTCATAACGCATTATAACGGCTTATAAATGTAAACGATGTGTTAATGCCTTTTCGGAACACAGTCTGCCAAGGTCGTGTGTATAATAAACCCTGGACATGCTCATAATCGTGTTATAATGCTCTCATAAGGAAAAATGCACTGTGTATTACAATTTATTAGACTTTATAGAGCTTTATCGTGCATTGGACAGCCATAACATGACGCATTATAAGCAGCTTTCCAAAGGTTTGGTTTGTGCATTATGAGAATATATAATGTGTTATAAAGTGTTTGTTGTCAGGCATAATTCCGTGTGTAATACTTTATGAGTGCATTATAACACGAAAGGATGAGGTAAATATGGCTTTCATAGGAAGTGCTACTGTGTTTTGTGACTCTTCATAACCCTGCTCGAGCACGTTAGAACCCAGGGTTGTGTGCTGTAAAGGGTTTAGTGTTATTACTGAGTTTGTATTAACAGTTATAAAATCCTTATTAACCTTTAAACTGAAAATATCAGCATTCTTTTAGAAAACAATGTAATAAGTCCTGTAATAAGTAATGTTTACTCTGTCTGTTTATACACACTAGGTATTTATTTACTAGGTATTTATTTACACCTTTTTTTAGATGTGGAGGTGTGTGATTATTTAAATAAATGTAGGCCGGACACGTGTGCTTAACCAAGGAGAGACAGGTGACCTGTGTGTGAGAGTAAAAGTGTAAAAGTGTTTGTGTGAGAGTGTGTGTGAGAGTGTGTGTGTGAGTGTCTGTGAATGTGTGTATGTCAGTGTGTGTGTGTGAGCGTGTTTGTGAATGTGTGAGTGTGTGCATGAGTGTTTGAGAATGTTTGAGTGTGTTTGTGAATGTGTGTTTGAGAGTGTGTGTGTGTGTGTGTGTGAATGTGTGTGCGAGTGTGTTTGTGTGTTTGTGAATGTGTGTGTGAGAGTGTTTGTGAATGTGTGTGAGAGTGTTTGTGAATGTGTGTGTGAGAGTGTGAACGTGTGTATGTGAGTGTGTGTGTGTATCTGAGTGAGTGTGTGTGTGAGAGTGTTTGAGAATGTTTGTGTGTGTGAGAGTGTTTGTGTGTGTGAGTGAATGTGTGTGTGTGTGTGAGTGAATGTGTGTGTGTGTGTGAGTGAATGTGTGTGTGAGTGTGAATGTGTGTGTGAGAGTGTTTGTGAATGTGTGTGAGTGTGTGTGTGAGTGAGTGTGTGTGAGTGTGTATGTGAGTGAGTGTGTGTGTGAGAGTGTTTGTGAATGTGTGTGAGTGTGTGTATGTATGTGAGTGAGTGTGTGTGTGTGAGAGTGTATGTGTTACTAACATTACTGTAGGTTTCTTTACAGGACTATAAGTGTAGTTCACGATGCCTCTGTCTCTCCAGAAAAACAAACAATTTGTGATAATTTCGTTAGAACAGCTTTTTGTTTATTTATTTATAATATTTATTTATTTATGAATAGTAACATTCTAATTCCACAGCAAGGCTCTTGAGTGAGAGAATAAATGTTTCTGAATACGTTCTTGTTTCTATAGTAACAGCTCACTCAGGGCCTCGTACACCAGGCGCTCTACATTTACTTTAATCACAGAGCATTAAATGTAACTGGGTAAAAAATTCCAAGCGTCTTTTGGTAATAAATCACAAATTGCAGCGTCGTAAGAGGAATAAAACACTTGTATAGGACAATGATCTACGTCAGGGTCGGTCAATGGGACCGTTTCATTACCCCACGTTTGTTTTAGTTTATTTTTGATAAACAGCACAAGCTTTACATATTCTAGCTTTATAAGCCTTTATTAGCGTTCATAACAACGACTCAGCTATGGGTTTGGGCTTCATCTTCACTGATGTGTGTGTGTGTGTGCAGCATGTTACCAGCATTCGAGCGTTTGGGACGTGGCCCTTGGGCTGTGTGTTCTTTTCTTTTTTTTTTTCTTCCTGTAACCTGCTCGGTTGAAGTGCTTCCTGTTTCTGTATTCGAGCTGCAAATGGAGATTAAGCTAATAAACACTACAAGACCAGTCATCGTAAGCAACTTTTTAGACACCATTTTTTTTTAAAACGGTGAAAGTTCTTCCTTACACTTGAGTCTTTTGAATAATGTTGTTGTTGTTTATTAGTTTTTCTTTTCTTTATAATTCCTTTCTTTTTATTATGAAAATGGAGTGCCTTTTAAATTCCCAGATATCCTCTCGTGATTTTAGAGCCATGTCCTGCTCGTGACCTTTCACCTACTGCAGCATTCCACAAAGTTAAAAAAAAAAAGTAAAAAAAAATAAAAATCTATTTAACAAAACCAATTTAATCATATCAGACCTGTGATTTAACTGTCACCAATGGTTGTGTGTGTAAGTGTGTGTGTATATCTGTGCTTATTTATATATATACTGTATGTACAGCATGATTTTTATTCCCGCCGAATTGTAATTTTTTTTTTTTTTTTTTTTTTTGCACTTTCCAGGTACGATCGGTTGTGAGAGAGAGTTTTGAAATGAATGTCTCCCTGTTCTGTACAGATTTGAAAAAAATATGCTTTGTATACACACTCGGAAAATGATTATTAAAGTTGTGTTGAAAGTCGTTTACGTCGTCCGTGTGTCTCTATCGTGCAGTTTGTGATGTCATAGTGAGTTCTGCAGCAGGCGACCAATCAGGCGCTTTGCTTCGAATCACTGAGTTTGACTACACACTCATTATATTGCTAAAAAACACTGGTATGTGTGTATTTTAATAATTTCTGTGACTTGCTTGTGAATAATCTAGTGATCAAGGTGTTGGGCTACCAATCGGAAGGTTGTGAGTTCGATCCCAACTCACCAAGCTGCCACTGTTGGGGCCACTTTCGTTCTTTCGAATTACACTTTCACTTTCGTTCACTTACTCGCTACTGTACACTCTTAATGCTACTTTACACTTAAATGGAACTTAACTAAACTTCATTTAGAGCGGGGAGAGCAGCAACTAGAAAATAGAATAGACCCCCTGTATAACAGAACCATTAATCATGCATAGAGTTAAAAATAGGAAAGGAAAATAGTAAATGAATAAATAAATAATTAGAGAGAGGGAGAGAGAGAGAGAAAAATATGTGGAGATTTAAGACGTAAACTGGTACAATGAACACAGGTTCCGGCATGGTGGAGTCGGGGTTGGAGGAGGGAGTTTAGATCACGGCAGCAGCGAAGCGCTAGAGCGGCTCTATGAATGGGAATTTAAATGTTCGGGTAATATGGATGTCGTAACCGGATTGGTGCGCGTCGTGGACAGCTGATTAACAGCTGACGCACGCTTGACGACGTGGCCTGCCAGAACATTTACATTTACATTTACATTTACAGCATTTGGCAGACGCCCTTATCCAGAGCGACGTACATAAGTGCTTAAATCTCTAGCATTGAATACATTAATGCTGGATCACTAAGTTACATACTTAAGATACCATGAGTTTAAAACATTTGTTCAAAGTTACAATGAAAAAGTGTCAGGTTTTTGTTTTTTTTTTGTTTTTTTTTGTTTTTTTGTTTTTTTTTTAAATGCAAAAGATAAGGAAAGAAGTGCTAGTTGAAGTGTTTCCTGAATAAGTATCTCTTCAACCGCCGCTTGAAAATATCCAGTGACTCAGCTGTCCGGACCTCTAGGGGAAGTTCGTTCCACCACTTTGGTGCCAGAACAGAGAAGAGTCTTGTAGTAAACTTGCCTCTTACCCTGAGAGATGGTGGAACCAGTCGAGCAGTGCTGGTAGATCGGAGGGTGTGGGGTGCAGTGCGAGGAGTGATGAGGGCTTTGAGGTAAGAGGGAGCTGGTCCATTTTTGGCTTTGTAGGCCAGCATCAGTGTTTTGAATCTGATGCGTGCAGCTACCGGAAGCCAGTGGAGGGATCGCAGCAGCGGGGTGGTGTGAGAACTTTGGCAGGTTGAAAACAAGCCGTGCAGCTGCATTTTGGATCATTTGCAGAGGACGGATTGCGTTCATAGGTAGACCTGCTAGCTGTTTGTTGCACTAATCCAGTCTAGAAATGACAAGAGACTGAACAAGTACCTGAGCAGCCTGTGTGGACAGAAAGGGCCGAATCCTTCTAATGTTGAAGAGAAGAAACCGACATGAGCGAGTCACATTAGCAACATGAGAGGAAAAAGACAGTTTATTGTCCATGGTTACCCCAAGGTTGCGAGCTGTGGCTGAAGGGGAGATCAGATCGTTGTGCAAGGATATAGCAAGGTCATGACCTGGGGATGAGTCACCTGTGATGAACAGCAGTTCAGTTTTCCTAGGATTGAGCTTTAACTGATGAGCAGTCATCCATGATGAAATTTCTGCCAGACATGCAGAGATCCGGTCAGAAGCTGTCAGAACTAACGTGATGCTTGATTTCTCTTAACTTAACTGAACTTTATTGCTACAATTTCTGTTTTCTTTACATTAATTTTGCTGAATTTTCTTCATCGCTTTTCTCTTCACTTGTTTTTGCCTTTTTTGTCACTCTTTCCTCGCTAACATCTGCCGGTCGTTTTAATAAAAACCTGTCCGGTCGGCATATCAGATGCGGTGTAGTCGCACGAGTTCACATTTTTTAACGGATCCAAAAATTACGGATCCGCAGATGGTCGGCACCTCACACAGCCCCTTTTTCGACTCTCCGGCGGCTCGGATGCTTGTATCTCAAAAATTTGCTCGTATCTCTTGCCAAAAATTTGGTCGAATCACAGCTCGTATCTCAAAAAATTCGTATGTCAGAGCACTCGTATCTCGAGGTATCACTGTATTAGATTTATATATTTATTACATTAAATTTTATATTAGATTTATATATTTACATAACATTTTAAATTACATTAATATATTTACATTTACATTACATTTAATATTAGATTAATATATGTATATTTACATTATGTTCTATATTAGATTAATATATTTAATTTACATTACATTTTATATTAGATTTATATATTTATATTTACATTACATATATATTAGATTAATATATTTACATTTTATACTAGAAAAAAATGATATTTACATTACATTTTATATTAGATTAATATATTTATATTTACATTATGTTCTATATTAGATTAATATATTTAGTTACATTAAATTTTATATTAGATTTATGTATTTACATAACATTTTAAATTACATTAATATATTTACATTTACATTACATTTTATATTAGATTAATATATTTATATTTACATTACATTTATATTAGATTAATATATTTACATTTTATAGAAAAAAAATTATATTTACATTACATTTTATATTACTCACTCTCACTCATTTTCTACCGCTTATCCGAACTACCTCGGGTCACGGGGAGCCTGTGCCTATCTCAGGCGTCATCGGGCATCAAGGCAGGATACACCCTGGACGGAGTGCCAACCCATCGCAGGGCACACACACACTCTCATTCACTCACACAATCACACACTATGGACAATTTTCCAGAGATGCCAATCAACCTACCATGCATGTCTTTGGACCGGGGGAGGAAACCGGAGTACCCGGAGGAAACCCCCGAGGCACGGGGAGAACATGCAAACTCCACACACACAAGGTGGAGGCGGGAATCGAACCCCCAACCCTGGAGGTGTGAGGCGAACGTGCTAAACACTAAGCCACCGTGCCCCCACATTTTATATTAGATTAATATATTTATATTTACATTACATTTATATTATATTAGCACATCTCTATTATGATCAGTCATAAACATAATCCCTACATGCTATAAACTCAAAAATCTTAACATAGAGACAAAGTGAAGGTTTATAACAGACCATCATTTAAAAGCGCTCCTTATTTATTAAACAGCCAATCACAGTCTTCATAAGAAGTGTTACCTAGTAACGGGTTTAGCCCCGCCTCCTCTCTAAGATTAAAAACTGTTGTAGTTTCCAAGATCAGAGCTGCGCTGTGATTGGTCCAAAATTCTTTGTTCGAAACGACGTTCACCGAACGCCCTCTAGCGACAGCACGAGTTCTCGCGATATTTCCCAATGAGATCAAACAGAACGGTTAATCTCGCGAGATCTCAGAACGTGAACAAACATTCGCCGTTTGTGGGAAAGAGGAAAAATCGAGAAAAGTATCGGGATTATTTTCTAAACGTTTCCACGCGAAATGGTCAAATCTAAATTCTGATAAGAGCCGAATACTATTCTGTAATATCCTGCTCTTTCCGCCTGTCATGCTGGTCAAAAATAACATGTTTGGAATAATGAGTGAAAACTGCGCGTAGTTTGGCTTGTTAGCGTTAGCATTAGCATTAGCATCCTTGGCCTGGTGTGTTGGTAGCTTAGCACTTTTCACCTTCAGCACTTTAGCTGATCTGTTTTTCTTTTTCTTTTCATTTTCCTTTTATTTCTTTGCAAAATGATGATTGAAAACCTCGATGCCTTGAAGACGTGGCTCTCCAAAACCCTCGAACCAATGTAAGTGTATAGGTTAGCATGTTAGCTTAGCATGTTAGCTTAGCATAGCCACTACTACGGTTCGGTTTAACGTGTTAGCCAGTTAGCATCGTGAAGCTAGTTATAAGCTGCAAACGAGTTTATGTTGTTCGTTTCATGAACAAAACGTCGAGTTTAGTTCACAGTGCTGTTTGTTTCCCGTTCAACTGGCTGTTTAACTGAACTTGAGCTCGTCTGAAGTAAAAAAAAAAGTTAAAATATTAAGTAGAAATAAAGACACAGTTTCGTATTAAAATCCCTGCAGCGTTCAGTCAAGAAATTAGAAGGGTGTAAAAAAATTAATTAATGTGTCCAAAAGGGGTTTAAACATATTTTTAAAACATATTTAAAATAAAGCAGAGATCACGGAGTATAAAAAGAAAATATTTTGTAAATTAAAAAACGTAGATGTCTGAAAATTTAACTGATTCATTTATCATAAAATTTTATACATTTTCTATGCTTTTGGGATTTTTATGTTTATATATATATATATATATAATGCAAGATTTGTTTAAAAACAAATTTAGAAAGTATTTTCTTTAGCAATGATTTTGAATAAAATTGTACTTTTAATAAATATCCCTCCCCAAGAAAGAGTTGGTTTTAATCTGAATAATATCGAATAAGTTAAAGTCAATGTTAGAAGTTTTACTTTCACTAAAATATGGAAATATATGAAAATTAAAAAAAATATATATATTTTTTCATTTATTCAGTAAAAAATAAAAGTCCACTTTTTTTAAAGATTTTTTTCTTTATGTACAGTTCATTATAGAGAGCTTTAAAAAAAAAAATTTACACAATGCAGCTGTTTACACGGTATGAAGGAGGTTGTAAGGCATGAAAAAAAAATTCACAGAATCATTAGACAAAATTATTAGATAATATGTATATTATATAATATGTATAATATGTTACCTTTTTGTCTTATTTTATATATATATATACTAACACACACACACAAACTGAACGTCTCACTGGTTTGCTGTGTCTTGTGCAGATGTGACGCTGACCCGTCTGCACTCGCTAAATACGTGGTGGCCTTGGTGAAGAAGGACAAGTCAGAGAAAGAGCTTAGAGCACTATGCATAGACCAGTTGGATGTATTCCTCCAGAAGGGTAAGGATTATTCTGACATTTAGCTTGATATCTGATTAGGTTTAGGTTTAGGTTTTTGTTCAACTAGGAACTTAAGCAGTTTCTGTACGCTTCTGAGGACTCTTTTGTGTTTGTGCAGAGACTCAGACGTTTGTGGATAAACTTTTTGAAGCTGTGAACACAAAGAGCTACCTACCTCAGGCTGAGACACTGAGCTCTACAGGCAGGACAGAGACCCACACACGCTCCGAAAAAGACGAGCAGAAGAAAGACGAGGTGAGAGAAGTAGATGTGTTTGTGTGTGTTTGCGTGTGTTTGTGTGTGTTTGTGTGTTTTTGTATCTTTACCATTTTGTGTTTGTGTAGCTTGTGAGTCGGGATGATGAACGAGAGAAGAAGTTCTCGAGGAGAGTGAACCACAGTCCTCAGCCCAGCTCACGTTACAGCCGAGACAGCAGGTAAAACACAGACACACACAGGTTTTAAATAATAGTCACAACGATAATAACTATCAATCACTTGAGTTATTCTCACACATAATTATCCGTCTCACAGGAGGATGGATGAACGTAAGAAAGACGATCGGTCCAGAAAGAGAGAGTACGAGCGTCCTCCACCCAGACGTGACTCGTATCGTGAACGCTACAACCGACGTAGGGGGCGGAGCTATAGTCGTAGCAGGAGTCGCAGCTGGAGCAAAGATAGATTGCGTGACCGTGACCGAGAAAGAGATCGTGAGCGAGACAGAGAGCGAGACAGAGAACGGGAACGCACCAGGACACGCTCACGTAGCCGCTCCAGGTCAAGAAGTCGAGGTGTGTGCACACGCTGAAACACACACGTGTGCACTAAAACAGAGGCCACACCACCTACTAAAATACCATTTTTTTAATTTGACTTGATATGCATGAAAGATCAGTTTAATTCACCTGTAATCAGGTTTTATTTTTTTTTTCTCTACAGATAGGGAGCCTGGAAAACCAAAGTATGACCACGAGCGGCCAGAGGGTGTGGCCACTGAGGCCTACGTTCCCCCACCCCTCGCTTCTGCTCCTAGCTCCGCCCATTTCCCTGTACCTTCTCTCAGCAGCACCATCACTGTCATCGCTCCTACGCACCATGGCAACAGCACCACCGAGAGCTGGTCTGATTTCCACCAAGACCAGGTCCCGTATGGCAGAGCTGCTCCGCCCCCTTCACGCAAGCGTTGTCGTGACTACGATGGTAAGGAGGGTCTGAGATGTCAGTTAAAGTGTTAAAGATATATATGTATATGTGTAGATGTACATGCATGCAGTGGTCTTATTTGACTATTAAAATGATTCAATACATTTGTATTGCTCAAATTATTCTTGTCACAAAGTTAGTTATTATTTTTTTGGATACATGATGGCATCATAAATCGCATAATAAATTATGGAGCATTAATTTTAAGCAACATTTCTGCTGTAATTTATTACAGTAGTGTTTATATTTGATCGTATATGTGTATATACACACAACACAATATTATTTTTGTTTTTTAATTACTTCTTGTTGTGTTTTTCCCCCATCTCACACAGAGAAAGGTTTCTGTATGCGAGGTGATATGTGTCCGTTCGACCACGGCAGCGATCCGGTGGTGGTGGAGGACGTAAACCTTCCCAGCATCCTCCCCTTCCCACCTGCACCACTTCCTGTCGGGGATGGTCCTCCCCCTCCGGGTCTGCCACCGCCTCCAGGTCTACTCCCTCCTCCACCGGTTAATCTCCGGCCCCCTGTAGCACCAGGCAGCCTCCCACCTGTCGCAGGTAACGTTAAGGTAATCTTAGTGACCAACCTGAACAATTAGGAGCCATAATAAAGCTTTTTTTCTCTGTTGTGTTCAGGTCCTCCTCCACCTCTTCCAGCGCTGGATGTTCCTCCAAACTCCATGACCAGCTCCGTCCCCTCCATCGTCTCCACGTCTCGTCCTTTACTCCCTCAGCCTCCACTTCACCTTGTCACTTCAGGCATCAGACCCCCACACACACAGCCACCGCCTCCCCTCTTCACCCCCGGTAACCTCACTAACCTCAGTACGTTTGTAAATAAGATTATAAAATGCTTACACTAAGATTTTGTCTTTTAAAAACATGATTTAGTTTTACTTCTAGCTTTTCGTACACTCGTGGTTTCCCCAATGAGGGACTTTTATGTCATTAACAGTTTTGAGTGAGTGTGTTAATTAATAAATGAACCTAACGTTGGTAGTGAGAACAAAAGACAAATTAAAAAGCTTAACACATTAGACCTGAAACCTGATGTAATGGTAATTTATGATGATTTTGTGAGTTTTAGCCCTGGACTTTAGTGTGTTGGTGGATTCCAGCATCCAGCTTCTACTAAGCATCTTGCTGTGTTGTTATTTTTAGATTCATTTGAACCGGACATGTATAACCCCGAAGCTCCTAGTCTGAACTCTCGTCCTGCGTACAGACCCAGGGTCAACGTGCAGCGACCGAACCTCATCGGCCTCACTATGGGAGAGATGGATCTTCCTCATCGGGGTAATGTCTTGTACATGCCATATAACATCACTCTCTGTATTGTGAGTGAGGAGGAACAGAATCAGTGACGTGGGCTGAAGATGATAATTTTTCAGTCACAGCACATGCTGAAGTGTTTTATTCTTTTTATACCTCAACAATTTGTCAAATTTAGTATTTGTAAATTTACAGTATATTTTTTTTATCTCTATTTTAATCCATGTGGTTTTGTGGAACACATGGTTTGGGTCTTCTTAAAGGCAGGGTCTCCGTTGTTTGAAAGCCAATGTTGACATTTGAAATCACCAAAACAAACACGCCCCTAACCCAAATGGGTCCCACCCCTGTTTTGATAGCTCCACCCACACATACACCAGACAAGTATTATGGTGGAACCTGTTGGGGCAGATGACCGAGGGGATATTTTTATCAAAAAATGAACTCAATGAGCAATACTATGGTAATACAAATGAGTTTCCTACTTCTTACCTTATCTTAAGCCTTTCGTCGCTTTCTTTCTTTGTTTTTATCCTCCATGTCAATGTTAAAACCGCTTTCTGCTGATGTCACACATGCGCACTGAACACTCTCTCCGCCCATATTGACAAGACACGCCCCTTTCTGCTCATTGGCTACACATTAGTTTTGTTTTTGTTTTGTTTGGTGGCCCGACTCAGTTTTCTGAAGCATTTCTCAAACAACGGAGACCCCACCTTTAATTAAACCTACAGTATATTAAGAAGTGTGAAGTGAAACAGAATTCTGCATGTTTCTCTTCTGTGTAATCCCCACAGAGAAAATGCTGAACAGCAATAATGCACGGATCGTTTTAGAATCAGACTCCAGGAAGAGAGGGGCTGGGCATCACGATGGGGGCGTTCCTTTGAAAAAACCTTGGTTTGATAAGTAAGTAATAACAAATTTTTATTCAATTTTTATTCTTTAAGCTTGCTTTTTTTTTTTCTTCGCTTTGCAATTTTATTTATTCATTT
Organism: Tachysurus vachellii; assembly: GCF_030014155.1. Taxonomy (NCBI): domain Eukaryota; kingdom Metazoa; phylum Chordata; class Actinopteri; order Siluriformes; family Bagridae; genus Tachysurus; species Tachysurus vachellii. The sequence continues at coordinate 4,798,024 of NC_083463.1, forward strand.
ATTTGTCCTCCCACAGGCTGAACTTCAACAAGCCCAACCATCATGGCTACCATAAGAAAATGCTACTTCCACTTCCTCTGCCTCTGCCCAATACTAAGCTGGCCATCCGTCAGATTCCACCTGGGATTAACAATATCAGCAAACTTAACGAGCACTTCAGTAAATTTGGGAAAATTGTCAACCTGCAGGTGAGCTGCGTCTCAGTGTTTCACAGATTAGCCATTTAGTCAGGTTTGTGCTCTGAGGTCCAGATGTTCGTCTAAAGGGAGCTATTTTTCAAATTTTTTAAATATATTTTATCATCTGTATGTATACATCATCTCAGTTTATCTATTCTAACAAGTTTTTTTTAAAACCTTTTTTTATTTTTTTGTAATTTCAGGGTTATTTTAACATGAATCACTGTCATAAATCTATTTCTTAAATTCTGCAATGAAAGCAATGTGAACCGTGACGTTTAAATTACTGTAAGAAATTATAAATGTAGTTGTGTATATTATGGTGTTGTGGTGATTATTGTAAAGCTATTTGTTGATGTAGCTGCAGCAACGCTGATTCATTATTGTGTGTGTGTAGGTCGCCTATAACAACGACCCTGAGAGTGCTCTGATCCAGTTCGAGTCTCCAGAGGAAGCGAAGCGCGCTATACAAAGCACTGAGGCTGTCCTCAACAACCGCTTCATCAGAGTGTACTGGCACAGAGATGACGGGCCACCTGGCAACCGGACGCACACCCCGCTCAACGTGGTACACACACACCCCACACCGCACCATCCTACCTACGTAGTGTGTATTTTGAGCATAAATCATGGCCATGATATTCCCAAACACTGGAGCACATTGTATACACAGAATATTAAAGTGTAAATGGTATCTGAAGTTTTCTGTGCATTACTGAGGCTTTAGCATCAACTTCAGTGGTCGTGAGTGTAAAGTGCGTGTTGTTTCCCGTTGTATCAGAATGTGGCACAGCCTGAAGCCACCAGTCTGAAGCAGTCAGTGAAAGATCGTCTCGGTCCTCTGCCCTCTAACAGCACAGAGCCGCTGCAGGACGCCACGCCTCCGTCACAGGTCGGAGCACCGGATTATACTTTAAGCAGTATCGCGTTTCTTTGCTACACAATTTCCGTCTATAATTTTTAATATATTCGTGTTTCCAGTCTTCACAGAGCGCCGCCCGTTCTTCAGTGAAGGACCGTCTGGGCTTCTCTAAACCGGCAGCGGCCGAAGGAAAGGTGCTTCGTCTTTTTCTCCTCTCGGCAGTTTAACGTGTGCTGTTTGTGTCTTTGAGACAGACTAGATATTTTGCTTAATCTCTGCAGGTCTTCTCCACCTCTACTGGACTCACAAAGACTTTTTACAACCCAGCTGCAATGAAGCCAGGACAAAAGGGTGTAGCGACAGGGACAGCCCCAACTTCTGAGGACGCCCTGAAGAAGAAGCAGGTTAGTCCTGAGGATCAGCACTGACTCCTCTGATGATTTCCCAGGATGCACCTCAAACTATAATATTAAGTTATTTTATTTTTTATATAATTTCTAAAATAAACGCTGACTTTTTCCTGACTGTTCTGGAAGGAGGCTCTTAAACTTCAGCAAGATGTGAGGAAGAAGAAGCAGGAGATTCTGGAGAAGCACATTGATACGCAGAAAGTGAGTCTCTGATAAACAGCTATTCAGAGTCTACCGTCAGAGCTTTTTGCTGAGAAACGTTGACTGTGTGTGTGGTGTGTGTGTGTTTATTTGTTCAGCTGCTGATTTCTAAGCTAGAGAAGAACAAGGCAATGAAAGCGGAAGACAAAGCTCAGGTGATGCAGACGCTGAACGCTCTGACAAACAGCATTAGCAAACTGCAGGAGGAGATCAAGGGCCTGTCCAGTGCACACACACTGCATAGTGGCATCAAAACCAAGGCCCAGGTATGTGCGCGTGCGCACACACACACACACACACACGTTACACTACGATTACATGCCTGTAGTAGGGATCTGTGTAGTAGTATCTGTCAGAGAACCCAGTTCTGTTGACTGTTTGTTTGGTTCTGTCTCTCATAGTCATTGTGTGTGTGTTCAGGCTCAGAAGGAGTTGTTGGACACTGAACTCGATCTCTACAAGAAAGCACAAGCTGGAGAAGACACAGCTCAGCTCAAACTCAGATACACGCAGCTGCAGCTTGAGGTATACACGCACATGTGGACTATTGTGTACACTGCTTCCTATAGTTCCTAAAACCTCCACTAGGAGGCAGTGGTGTATTGTACATGTTAAAAAAAAATTATGGTGACCAAATACAGGTTTGTACAAGTTGGGGTGTGAAGAACTCAGTTCTTTGTCTCTCCCTCTTTAGGCAGCTAAGCGGGGTATCCTGACCCCAGGGCGAGGGAGGGGGGCCCATGCCCGGGGTCGGGGATCAGCACGAGGACGCGGTAGGGGCATCAGAGGCAGACCAAGGGGAGTTTCTACCCATTCTGTGGTGGATCATCGACCCCGTGCTCTGGAGATCAGTGGCTTCACCGAGGCCGAACGAGTGGATCTGCTGCCACACTTTGCCGTGAGTCTAACATACGTGTGTTCACACACACACATACACACAAACTCCATTATCATTTTAAAACATTTTATCTACTCATTTTAATTTTTGGTTGTCTGCGCTGATGGCACTGTTTCTTTTGTGTCTGTGTTAAAAGTGTAAATGTGTGTGGGGTTTTTGTCCCATCAGCAATTTGGGGAAATTGAGGACTGTCAGATGGAGGACTCCAGTCTCAGTGCTGTTATCACCTTCAGAACCCGAGCAGAGGCTGAACAGGTACACACACACACACACACACACACTTACTTTCACAGGATCATTTGCTCTTTCTACCTGACTGACACTGTCAGGCACTAACACTGAGTCATTAACACTCACTCACACTCTTTCGGATGATCCCGACCTTTTTTCCCCTTCTGCAGGCTGCCGTTCATGGCGTGAGGTTTAACAATCAGGAACTGCGTCTGTCCTGGTACAAACCAGCGGTGTCTCTGAACACAGCCGACGCCGACGAGGCAGAGCCGGAGGAAGAGGAGGTCTGCTTCATGTCCCTTTCACACAACAGCGTTATTATTAGATCAGATTATCACTGATAAACTACAGCCGTGTGTCTCGTAACAGGCTGAAGGCTTAAGTCACATTCATATGTTTTGTGAATCAGCATCGAATCCAATTGTGAATCGATTTGAATTGCTAATCGAATATGATGAGTCATATTGAGTCGTGTGCGCAGACTCATTACACGCTGACTGTTAATAAGTTCACCATAGAGTATTTTGGTAAGGGATGGATTTACAGAACGAAGACCAGTACAGAACGTTGCCAGTAGATGGAGCCAAACTATAAGTGCGCTGTATTAAGCATGAACTTTACCAGCACAAGGATGTAGAGTGTGCATGAGACATAAGGTTTTAATGTGACATCATGACTTTGTGTCTGTGGTATCTGCCAGAGAGAATAAGCATAGGATGACCTGATCGATCTGTGGCATGAAATTCTAAACCAAACTGTTTGTCTGTTTAAGATGATCGACAGGATCACGCTGATGTGTCTTTGCTTTCCAGTTCCAGGAGGACACTCTGGTGGACGACGCGCTGCTGCAGGACGATGACGAGGAAGAAGACGATAACGAGCCCCGCTCCTGGCGCAGATGAAGAGGTCCCCTGACTCAGCTCCATCTCCACTGTTGCATCATTTCCTGTTTCTTTAATTTTTTTGTCAGACGGTTTTTAATTAAGAAGCGGTTTGCCTTGAGTATGACGTTCATGTTTTATGTACTAGCGGTAACGCCGAGCCGACGTCTCCGTCGGGAACCGTTCAGGATTTCTTTTTCACAGTGTAAAAAAAAAAACATTGACATTGAATGAATTACTTTTCTGTGAATCTTCTCTAATAAGAAGCCATGTTTAATTTGTAAAGATCCCGATCCGGTAACTAACTTTTAATTTCAAAGAGCACGTTTGGGGCCACACGTAGAACATAGTTAGTTTGTGTGTATGTGTGTACATATTTTATGTATGAGTTTTAATGATTTGTATGACTGCTTTGCTTCTCCTGGCTTACTCTGAAATGTCAAAAAAATAAAGAATTGAAATGGTCTAGAAAAAATATCAGCCGAAAAAAGAAGCAAAAAAAAAAAAAGAAAAGAAACGCAAGCTGCTGCTTCTGCGGCACTCGTTTTAAAAAAAAGAAAGAAAGAAAGAAGAAAAAATATTAAACGGCTGAAAATATAAAGACCATTTCAAAACACCCCCCCACCCCCAATCCTCACAAAAAGAGCAAAATTCCTATTTTTCCTGAAGCGGAGTGTGTGACTGGTAAGTGATGGGCTTTATGAAGAAGAAGGTAAGGACAAAACCATTTTCTAACTGATTTATTAAACATATATAATGTTTTTTGTTTGTCGCTGCAGCAGTAAATCGACTTGTTGAATTTTTTTTACTATAATGCTCAAGCGTTACGTTCAAAACGTCTCAGGTTTATGTTTCATTTATTCATTTTTGTGTCTTCTCCTTTTGCATGAGTCACGACTGGACGGAGTCAGCACACGTCCTGGACCTCCAGATCGTCAGACTTCACCACCACCACCTTTCATGCTTCTTCAGCACTTCTCCTTCCTCACATCCTCCCTTATGTTTATTCTCAGCACTAAGAGTTTTAAAGCTTTTTATGATCCAGGATTTGCTCTAGACCTTGCGTTCTCCTGACGTTAGGGCTCACACTTTCCTGTCGTAATCTTTCAGGAGCCACGTGGAGATGTTTTTATTGCTCATTTAGAAGCTTTAGAGGAGATCATCTCTAGATCTGTACACGTATTATCCCTCAGCTGCTCATTTGGTCTCGACTGATAATCCATTGGATAAAAATGTCAGCTAAATAAACGAGCGTAAGCGTGAGGAGGTGTGACTTTATTATCATTGTCTTTATTGGGACATAAGACTTTGACACGTAATTTATGTATTACAGCACAATTATTACTTTTTCCTGCATATCCCACATCTGGAGCAGAGCAGGTTAAGAACCTTCCTGAAGAATCCAAATTGAACCCCTGACCTTTTGATCAGTAACCTTTCCGAGTCTTACCCTGACCTGGACACTGTGTGCTAGCGGACTGCAAAAGAAGGCCATCATCATCATCATCATCATCATCAAAGACTTCAACTCATTCAGGACACAAAGTTTGTTCACTTAACATCAGGGAAAAGATACAGCACCATCAAGTCCCACACAAACCATCAAGTTTTGGTGGTCCCACACAAACCCAGACTTTTTATTTTGCTAATTACTTTAAAGAAATAAAATACATTTTCTTCTCTCTTGATCTCTCATGTCCACATTTTATACAGAATCTGTTTGCTCCGTTCTGCTTCATCAAAACAAACTCCTGTGTGTGTGTGTCAGAGAGAGAGTGTGTGTGTGTGTGTGACAGAGTGTGTGTGTGTGTCAGAGAGTGTGTGTCTTGAGAGTATGTGTGTGTCAGAGAGTGAGTGTGTGTATTGGAGAGTGTGTGTGTCTGTCGGAGTGTGTGTGTGTGTCTGTCTGAGAGTGTGTGAGTGTCAGTGTGTGTGTGTGTGTGTGTCTGTCTGAGAGTGAGTGTCAGAGTGTGTGTGTGTGTGTCTGTCTGAGAGTGTGTGTCTGTCGGAGTTTGTGTGTGTCTTGAGAGTGTGTGGTGCGTCCTTGTCCTTGTGCTGTCAGTGTTGCAAACTAAATGTCTTTCTTGTATATGATGATAAATTACCGTAACGTAAATGAAATGAGCTGATGAAAGTAAGACTATTGTATCTCTCAGTACAGAGACAGGGACAGGGACGAGTGGAGCGGAGAGACGAGTAAGAGACGTGTTTCTAATGACCTTTACACTTGTTTCTCTACCTCATGTCCCTCAGTGCAACTGGTATGAAATCATTTCAGTGCAGATTAGTTTTCTTTCTTTTCAGGTTAGAGTTAAACTTGTGGATGAGACGCAGGTAATGTTTCAGTTCCTGAAAGTCTGTTGTGTGTAAAACTCCAAGTGTAAATATAACTTCATAAGAACAAGAGAATTCTGCTCATTTCTGAAACATCTCCAAGTTCTATTTAAGGTCAAGCTCTGAGCAGTGCTCCAATAATTTGGGCTTTTTAATAAATAAATCTGACCGTCGTTTCTTTTCGGAGCAAATGTTTGCTGCCTGGTTCTTCTTTTCTATCCCACAATTCCTTGCGGTCACATTTGCATGGTGCAGGAGAGGAGTGATAACCCAATCAGAGCGGTGGTGTGGTTCTCTCACCCGGGAGCCTGTCACCTAAAGTCAGCTAATTGTGAGGAATTCGATTTGTTCTCTGCTAAAGGCCGGCTCTGTTCCAAATTTAGGTTGTCTGGCTCAGCGAGGGGCCTTTTAAGTGGACACTAGGTCCACGCAGGACGTGCTGCTTTGTGTGTGCCCGCGTGGGGCATTCGTCTTTTTCTCAGCCGACCCTTGACCTCAACCTGGGGTTCTAACAAGCATTGCTGGCTCAGGCTCGCTGCAGATTAGCACATTGTGAGGAAAAGTGATGGATATTAAATTATGTTTTTTAAACACGCCTGTATTTCCCAGCGAGCCCAGTCCCGTCCCAGCTGGAGCTTCCCATAATGCCTTGATGGATTTGTTAAGCGCTGGAGCTCAGTGTGAGCTTTGCACACGGGGGTCAGATGAGTTTCCGTCTAACTCGTTTAGCTCGGAAAATATTGGCTAACGAGGTTAGTGTGTGTTGCGGGGTGTCGGATAACGCGTTTACGGCGCGTGCCTCGTTTGTTTAGGACTCTTTTCGTTTCTAATTTGCGTCAGCAAGATGAATGGACGAGTCTCTTAACGAGCAGAGCGAATGATGTGTGACTGTGCAGCTTGTGATCTCTGAGCGTAATTGATCAGGTTTTCATTGCGACACGAGCGAGGCCTGCGTTCCGGTCCCTGGAGTGCAACATGGTGGCGGAGGATGCGCTAATACAGCGGGGACGATCCAGTCAGTCTTCATCAACTTCTCTTCTGTATACATTCTGTAGACAAGACAATATACACACAACTACACACTGGTAGCATTTCCATTTTTTTAAAAATAAAAACTACACAATTTTGTCACCACTGCTTTGGTGGTTAAACTGTAGATTATTAGAAACCTGTGTAAAAGCATCACTTGTTTGTCGCATGTTGCGAAATAAAAACTCATTCGTTCCTGTTATCACTCACGTTATTGCAGATAAAGTTTTTGTTACAGAGAGAATCATGGACACTGATGATGAA
>NC_083463.1:4810312-4815312 GCF_030014155.1 Tachysurus vachellii
TAATAACACAATCACAACACCCTCATAACACAATCACAACACCCTCATAACACAATCACAACAATAACACAATCACAACACCCTCATAACACAATCACAATAATAACACAATCACAACACCCTCATAACACAATCACAATAACACAATCACAACACCCTCATAACATAATCACAATAATAACACAATCACAACACCCTCATAACACAATCACAACACCCTCATAACACAATCACAACAATAACACAATCACAACACCCTCATAACATAATCACAATAATAACACAATCACAACACCCTCATAACACAATCACAACACCCTCATAACACAATCACAATAATAACACAATCACAATAACACAATCACAACACCCTCATAACACAATCAGAACACCCTCATAACGTAATCACAATAATAACACAATCACAATCACCTTCTAACACAATAATATTACTATTACAAGATAATTATAATACAGTAATAACACCTTCATAACACCATAATATCATGATCATACACAATCACACACATGACATCCAAACCACTCCGTCACAACAACCTTAACTCACTGGAACATCATTGAACCATAGCACACAACAAACACACTAATACCACCTTTATAACAGTGTAATAACCATGTAATAACATCACAGTACTGTAATAACATCACAAAATAGTGTTATAACTCTGTAATAACACTATAATTAAATCTCTTAATAGCTCCAGGAAGTCAGTGAAGGAAGTGTTGTGAGAGACCTTTCTAGATTCTTTTGATGTTAGCGATGTGAGACCAGAAGGTGACGAGGAGGTGATGAGGAGGTGACGAGGAGGTGAGGAGGAGGTGACAAGGAGGTGATGAGGAGGTGACAAGGAGGTGATGAGGAGGTGACAAGGAGGTGATGAGGAGGTGACAAGGAGGTGATGAGGAGGTGACAAGGAGGTGATGAGGAGGTGACAAGTAGGTGATGAGGAGGTGACAAGGAGGTGATGAGGAGGTGACAAGGAGATGAGGAGGAGGTGACAAGGAGGTGATGAGGAGGTGACAAGGAGGTGATGAGGAGGTGACAAGGAGGTGATGAGGAGGTGACAAGGAGGTGATGAGGAGGTGACAAGGAGGTGATGAGGAGGTGACAAGGAGGTGATGAGGAGGTGACAAGTAGGTGATGAGGAGGTGATGACTCCTGGTTCTCCCAAAGCTCCGTATGATGAGGATCCACTTTGAGACCAGGCTGGTTAGGATCTCAGAGGTTGTTCTGGGTGATGAGAAGACACTTCATTGTGGAATAACTCTTACAGTCTGAAGGTGAAGAGCCGGGAATTGAGTCATTAAGTATTAAGAGATGAAGACAGAGGTTTTCTGAGATGGACAGGAACATCTGGGTGGATGGGATCTAGTGGGGCGACTTTCTTTCTTTCTTTCTTTTTGACTTTTTTCTTTCTTTCTTTCTTTCTTTCTTTCTTTCTTTCTTTCTTTTTCCTTTCTTTCTTTCTTTCTTTCTTTCTTTTTGACTTTTTTCTTTCTTTCTTTCTTTCTTTCTTTCTTTCTTTCTTTCTTTCTTTTTGACTTTTTTCTTTCTTTCTTTCTTTCTTTCTTTCTTTCTTTCTTTCTTTCTTTCTTTCTTTTTCCTTTCTTTCTTTCTTTCTTTCTTTCTTTCTTTCTTTCTTTCTTTCTTTCTTTCTTTTTTCTTTCTTTTTCCTTTCTTTTTCCTTTCTTTCTTTCTTTCTTTCTTTCTTTCTTTCTTTCTTTCTTTCTTTCTTTTTGACTTTTTTCTTTCTTTCTTACTTTCTTTTAGACTTTTTTCTTTCTTTCTTTCTTTCTTTCTTTCTTTCTTTCTTTCTTTCTTTCTTTCTTTTTGACTTTTTTCTTTCTTTCTTTCTTTCTTTCTTTCTTTCTTTCTTACTTTCTTTCTTTCTTTTTTCTTTCTTTCTTTCTTTCTTTCTTTCTTTCTTTCTTTTTCCTTTCTTTCTTTCTTTCTTTCTTTCTTTTTGACTTTTTTCTTTCTTTCTTTCTTTCTTTCTTTCTTTTTGACTTTTTTCTTTCTTTCTTTCTTTCTTTCTTTCTTTCTTTCTTTCTTTCTTTCTTTCTTTTTCCTTTCTTTCTTTCTTTCTTTCTTTCTTTCTTTCTTTCTTTCTTTTTTCTTTCTTTCTTTCTTTCTTTCTTTCTTTCTTTCTTTCTTTCTTTCTTTCTTTCTTTCTTTCTTTTTCCTTTCTTTCTTTCTTTCTTTCTTTCTTTCTTTCTTTCTTTCTTTCTTTCTTTCTTTTTGACTTTTTTCTTTCTTTCTTACTTTCTTTTAGACTTTTTTCTTTCTTTCTTTCTTTCTTTCTTTCTTTCTTTCTTTCTTTCTTTCTTTCTTTCTTTCTTTCTTTTTGACTTTTTTCTTTCTTTCTTACTTTCTTTTAGACTTTTTTCTTTCTTTCTTTCTTTCTTTCTTTCTTTCTTTCTTTCTTTCTTTCTTTCTTTTTGACTTTTTTCTTTCTTTCTTTCTTTCTTTCTTTCTTACTTTCTTTCTTTCTTTCTTTCTTTCTTTCTTTCTTTCTTTTTCCTTTCTTTCTTTCTTTCTTTCTTTCTTTTTGACTTTTTTCTTTCTTTCTTTCTTTCTTTCTTTCTTTCTTTCTTTCTTTCTTTCTTTCTTTCTTTCTTTTTGACTTTTTTCTTTCTTTCTTTCTTTCTTTCTTTCTTTCTTTCTTTCTTTCTTTTTTCTATCTTTCTTTCTTTCTTTCTTTCTTTCTTTCTTTCTTTCTTTCTTTCTTTCTTTCTTTCTTTCTTTCTTTCTTTCTTTCTTTCTTTCTTTCTTTTTGCTTTCTTTCTTTCTTTCTTTCTTTCTTTCTTTCTTTCTTTCTTTTTGACTTTTTTCTTTCTTTCTTACTTTCTTTTAGACTTTTTTCTTTCTTTCTTTCTTTCTTTCTTTCTTTCTTTTTGACTTTTTTCTTTCTTTCTTACTTTCTTTTAGACTTTTTTCTTTCTTTCTTTCTTTCTTTCTTTCTTTCTTTCTTTCTTTCTTTCTTTCTTTCTTTTTGACTTTTTTCTTTCTTTCTTTCTTTCTTTCTTTCTTACTTTCTTTCTTTCTTTCTTTCTTTCTTTCTTTCTTTCTTTCTTTCTTTCTTTCTTTTTCCTTTCTTTCTTTCTTTCTTTCTTTCTTTCTTTTTGACTTTTTTCTTTCTTTCTTTCTTTCTTTCTTTCTTTCTTTCTTTCTTTCTTTCTTTTTGACTTTTTTCTTTCTTTCTTTCTTTCTTTCTTTCTTTCTTTCTTTCTTTCTTTTTCCTTTCTTTCTTTCTTTCTTTCTTTCTTTCTTTCTTTCTTTCTTTTTTCTTTCTTTCTTTCTTTCTTTCTTTCTTTCTTTCTTTCTTTCTTTCTTTCTTTTTCCTTTCTTTCTTTCTGACTTTTTTCTTTCTTTCTTACTTTCTTTTAGACTTTTTTCTTTCTTTCTTTCTTTCTTTCTTTCTTTCTTTTTGACTTTTTTCTTTCTTTCTTACTTTCTTTTAGACTTTTTTCTTTCTTTCTTTCTTTCTTTCTTTCTTTCTTTCTTTCTTTCTTTCTTTTTGACTTCTTTCTTTCTTTCTTTCTTTCTTTCTTTCTTTCTTTCTTTCTTTCTTTCTTTCTTACTTTCTTTCTTTTTTCTTTCTTTCTTTCTTTCTTTCTTTCTTTCTTTCTTTCTTTCTTTCTTTCTTTCTTTCTTTCTTTCTTTCTTTTTCCTTTCTTTCTTTCTTTCTTTCTTTCTTTCTTTCTTTCTTTCTTTCTTTCTTTCTTTTTTACTTTTTTCTTTCTTTATTTATTTCTTTATTTATTTATTTCTTATTTCTTTCTTTCTTTATTTCTTTCTTTTTGACTTTTTTCTTTCTTTCTTTCTTTCTTTCTTTCTTTCTTTCTTTCTTTCTTTCTTTCTTTCTTTTTGACTTTTTTCTTTCTTTCTTTCTTTCTTTCTTTCTTTCTTTTTCCTTTCTTTCTTTCTTTCTTTCTTTCTTTCTTTCTTTCTTTCTTTCTTTCTTTCTTTCTTTCTTTTTTCTTTCTTTCTTTCTTTCTTTCTTTCTTTCTTTTTCCTTTCTTTCTTTCTTTCTTTCTTTCTTTCTTTCTTTCTTTCTTTTTGACTTTTTTCTTTCTTTCTTACTTTCTTTTAGACTTTTTTCTTTCTTTCTTTCTTTCTTTCTTTCTTTCTTTCTTTCTTTCTTTTTGACTTTTTTCTTTCTTTCTTTCTTTCTTTCTTTCTTTCTTTCTTTCTTTCTTTCTTTCTTTTTTCTATCTTTCTTTCTTTCTTTCTTTCTTTCTTTCTTTCTTTCTTTCTTTCTTTTTGACTTTTTTCTTTCTTTCTTTCTTTCTTTCTTTCTTTCTTTCTTTCTTTCTTTCTTTCTTTCTTTCTTTCTTCTTTCTTTCTTTCTTTCTTTCTTTTTGACTTTTTTCTTTCTTTCTTACTTTCTTTCTTTCTTTCTTTCTTTCTTTCTTTCTTTCTTTCTTACTTTCTTTCTTTCTTTCTTTCTTTCTTTCTTTCTTACTTTCTTTCTTTCTTTTTTTCTTTTTGACTTTTTTCTTTCTTTCTTTCTTTCTTTCTTTCTTTCTTTCTTTCTTTCTTTCTTTCTTTTTCCTTTCTTTCTTTCTTTCTTTCTTTCTTTCTTTCTTGCTTTCTTTCTTTCTTTCTTTCTTTCTTTCTTTCTTTCTTTCTTTCTTTCTTTCTTTCTTCTTTCTTTCTTTCTTTCTTTCTTTCTTTTTGACTTTTTTCTTTCTTTCTTTCTTTCTTTCTTTCTTTCTTTCTTTCTTTCTTTCTTTCTTTCTTTCTTTCTTTCTTTCTTTCTTTCTTTATTGTGAGATGAAAATATTAAGTGTCTCACTCCATTCCTGTCATTTTTCTCAGTTTTTTTATTTTTACGCCTTTCTTAGTTTTCCCTTTTTTGCTTTCAGGTTTTCTTACTATGTTTATTACTATATACTTTTTTAATATTTAAATCATTTGTTAGTTTATTTATTCTTTTTCTTTTCACTTCCTTGTTATTGATTCCTTTTTTTCTCAC
>NC_083463.1:4820312-4827812 GCF_030014155.1 Tachysurus vachellii
AGCCTGTTTCCATATGCACCATAAATTTAAAGACAATAAAATCAGCATGATAAATATAAAAGTATATGAGTATATAATTTCTGCACTGCTTAAAAACCCAATTAATCCTCTGCTTTATTACACCTGGGTGTCTGTTCTTGCTGGAGATGCAGACCTGGGTTCAAGTTGTAGACATTTAGTTAAGACGTTGACGTTGTGAGGTTGTGTAACATTTCTGCTTGCCTACAAAGCCAAAAATGGACCAGCTTCCTCTTACCTCAAAGCTCTTCTCACTCCTCACACTGCATCTCGCTCCCTCAGATCTACAGCACTGATCCACTGGTCCCACCATCTCTCAGGGTAAGATGTAGATATACAGCTAGACTCTTCTCTGTTCTGGGTGGTGGGATTAACTTCCTCTAGATGTCCTCCAAACATCTGAGTCACCGACTGTCTTCAAATGACAGGTGAAGATCTACCTCTTACTGAAACACTTCAACTAGCTTATTTTAACTGTGTGTTTTATGTGTAAATGGTTGATGGTATCTTAATTCTGTAACCTACATTACTTCCTGTCCAGTGTCACCCAAATGAGGACGAGGTTCACTCCTGAGTCTGGTTCTTCTCAAGGTTTCTTCCTCACATCATCTCAGGGAGTTTTTCCTCACCACCGTCACCTCAGACTTGATCATTAGGACAGATGATTTTTTTTTTCTGTTTCTACACTTCTGCTTTATTAACCTTGATGGAAGGTGTTAGTTTGAGCATTTACAAGAGGAATTTTCTTTTATTTAAATTCAGTAAATTTGAATAAAATGTCCTGATCCGAGTGTGTGTGAGACTTCGAATAGTGTCATTTGCATGAATTACTGCAGTCTCATATGCAATAGTTTAAACAGCTTTATTTATGTATGTTTTGTTTTTTGAAATGTTTACAGCGTTTAGCAGATGCATTTATCCAGAGCTTTCGTTTCTCGATCAAACACACATTCACACGCTAGTTTATTAGGTCACAGACTAATAGCACTAATAAAAGACTTTGTTGTTTTCTATTATTGGCATTTAAAAAGTATGGAAAGTAAAGAAAGCGACACATGTATTAAGACGAATAAACGTAATCGTTCAGTTATCACAAAAGAAATGACAGAGAAGGGACGGGTCTGTGAGCTGTAAGTCATAAATAATAGCAGTAGCTGCTTGTTGTTGTTGTTCTTCTTCTTCTTCTTCTTCTACTTCTTCTTCTTCTTCTTCTTCTTCTTTGTTTTCTTCTTCTTCTTCTTCTTTGTTTGCTTCTTCTTCTTCTTTTCTTCTTCTTTGTTTTCTTTTTCTACTTTGTTTTCTTCTTCTTCTTCTTTGTTTTCTTTTTCTTCTTCTTTGTTTTCTTTTTCTTCTTTGTTTTCTTCTTCTTCTTCTTCTTCTTCTTCTTCTTCTTCTTCTTCTTCTTCTTCTTCTTCTTTTTGTTCTTGTTCTTCTTTTTGTCATTGTTGTTGTGCTTCTTGTTCTTGTAATTCTTCTTGTATTTCTTGTTGTTGTTGTTGTTGTTGTTTTTCTTCTTCTTCTTCTTCTTCTTCTTCTTCTTCTTCTTCTTCTTCTTCTTCTTCTTCTTGGTCATCTTCTTGTTCTTCTTTTAAAAAGGAAACTCTTGTTCTTGTGAAATCCCTGAAGCTGAACCTGAACTGCTCAGTCATCAGATCTTAATATTTGTTGGTTTTAATAGAAACACTTTCAAACAAGTATTTACACTGATATAAAAACGATTTATATTTTCATATTTTCTCAAACTTTGTTTAAATATTTTCTTCCTTTCCATAGATTTTCTATTATTTGTATATTAAAGCTTCTCAATAAGACACAGTTACAAAATATTACACATTTAAGAATTAAAAAAAATGCAAATAAAAACAGCATAATGAAAAATAAAATAAATTAAAGGGTTTACAAATAATGAAAAGAATATAAAAATAAATAAGATAAAATAATAACAAATAAACCACATATAAAGCAAAAGAGAAAAAGATTTAACAGATTAAAAAATAAAAAAAAGTAATAATAATAATAATAATAATAATAATAATAATTGGAAGAATTATTGGAAGAAACTCTTGGTTGCATTTGAATTTTTACCCTCACACCCAAATGTGCATACACACACAAACACACACACACACACACACACACACGCATGCACACAAATCCCATAATCTACCTACGCACATAAGTGACATTTTTATTTCTGATTGTAAACATGTTCTTGTAAACGTGGCGAATCCCCGCTGGAGCAGCGTCACCCTCTCTGTGACTAAGCTCTCACCTGAGCTGTTTACTCTGTCACTGTGACGTCTTTATTGTGTGTGTGTTTGTCTCATGCTGCTGTGTAATTGTGTTAGAACATCGCGTTTCTGTCCTCGGGCCAAATCCAACACACGTCTGAAGTGAGAAGTGACAGTAAGGGTGCAGTGAGACTCGTTCTCTTTATTCCTTCTCCTTTTTTTTTTTTTTTGCTTTTGTTGATTTGTGCAGTACGTCAGCTTGATCTAAGATGACTTTTCCCTCTAAACATCCAGCAGCTGTGGTAAAATCACCTGCAGAACATTGTCGCACTTACAGCAAAAACAGACACCTTTTCATCCAATAAAAATACAACAACATTGACATTTTTAACGTATTTAGCATTGTTTTTAATAAGTTGATAGATATTCAGATTTTTTGATGTTATTTTACAAACAGTGGATGTTTTAATGCTAGTTTTAACTTTAACTTTTAATTTTCCTGTTTCTGGAGATTGTGAGGTTTTTTTGAGTGATGTCGTGTGTCAATCACAGTCCAATCATGGCCTTTGGTGAGCTCATGGATGTGGAAGACGGCGGCGTTTCCTGTTCAAAAAGATGTAGCTGGTCGACTAACACGTGTCTCAGATCAAACATGGTTTACCTCCAATTATGCTTTGAGATTAAAGAGATCTGGTTGACCAACACCAAGTGACCAAAGACCAAACGAGTTAGAAAAAAGGGTGACGAAAAATCCTTACCTTCAGATACAAATATCAGACACTTATTTTTAGTTCTTTTATTTTTATTGGGGGGGCACGGTGGACTCATACCTCCAGGGTTGGGGGTTCGATTCCCGCCTCCACCTTGTGTGTGTGGATTTTGCATGTTCTCCCCGTGTCTCGGGGGTTTCCTCCGGGTACTCCGGTTTCCTCCCCCGGTCCAAAGACATGCATGGTAGGTTGATTGGCATCTCTGGAAAATTGTCCGTAGTGTGTGAGTGCGTGAGTGAATGAGAGTGTGTGTGTGTGCCCTGCGATGGGTTGGCACTCCGTCCAGGGTGTATCCTGCCTTGATGCCCGATGACGCCTGAGATAGGCACAGGCTCCCCGTGACCCGAGGTAGTTCGGATAAGCGGTAGAAAATGAATGAATGAGAGAGAGTTATTTTTAATGACTTCTTGTATTATTGACCTTTAAATAACCAGATAAAAACTCATTGAGATTAAATCTCTTATGCAAAGTAACCTGGGCACGAAAGCAGAAGAAGACACAACAACAGTTAAAGACACAACAAAAAGTAACATTTAAAAAAACAAAACAAAACAAAAAAACATACTAATAAAGTGGAACCTCAGCATACGAATGCCATAAGAACTGAAACTCCCAGTGATCCCAGTCAAGTATCCAATTCCAACAAACAGCTAAAGTCCCATAAGACAATGTCCATGCTGCCGGAGTAACAGAATACCAGTGTACTAAGAAGAAGGAAAGGAAAGTCAAAGGAAAGGAAGTAAAGGGAGTTTTTTATCATCATCAATTCACAAATCTGATCAGAACATCACTACAGATCTTAACATCTAGAAGATTTCCTTTGTTCCATATTCACTTTCCCTACAAAGTGTTGTCTTTTTCTCTGTTTTTAACGACAGACAGCTTTACACACATTTATTAACACTTCTCTACTATGTGTAGATTCTGTAATGAGTTAAAGTTCAACCCAATGTTGTATATTATATAATAAGCAAGTACGCTTAAATCTCTACTAGATTTCTGTACTGTAGCACAGCACACTGTAGCTTTAGCTCTAAAATATCGCTTTGTTTTTAAAAGGAAGCTCATAACACTTCCCGAACAATTCTGTACGATGCGCTGGTCCGTCTGTCTGCATTGTTCGGAACCCTGCTCTGACCTCAGACTCCAAATTAGCATGCGCTTCCCCCAAATCTGCGAGGAAATTCGAATTATTAAATATTCAGGCTTCAATTTTTCCTCCATCAGGCGTTTGAAGGGTCGATAATTACAGCAGGATCGGAGCTGTCATTAATTGTAAGGACGGCAGCCGGGGCAGGATTTCTGTCTGACGCACTCAATCATTTTCTGGATGTGAGACAGTCTGCAGTACTTAACGTTGAGTGACGGACTCCGCACTAACTAGTTTAACCGAGAGACCCATGAGGATGTGATCTGGATGTCTCTAGCGATTCCTACAATTCAGTGGCTAATATTACACTCACTTATAAACGACTTTACAGCCAGAGTATCGAGAGATGACTTTTATTCTGACTCTAGATCTCGGAAGAATGTCGGGAAAATTTGTTATCTAAAACAGTGTAAAATATTTGAGCAGGATTTGTCCTGCGTTCTTCTTGACTCTGATGAACCCGAAGTACTTACATTTACAGCATTTAGCAGACACTCTTATCCAGAGTGACTTACATTGTCTTATTTCAGTTTATACACCTGAGCAATTGAGGGTTAAGGGCCTTGCTCAGGGGCCCTGCAGTGGCAACTTGGTGGATCTGGGATTCAAACCAATGACCTTCCGATCAGTAGTCGAACACCTTAACCACTGAGCTACCACATCCCACTTCTACTACTTCATGTAGTTTGTTACTGCTATGCTGAAATAAACCTCTTCTTCATTGGTGTTTAATTTTATTCCGAGATTTGAAAATCCAGGCAAAAGTTATGTCTTTAGGGCTTAATTTATACAGGGAACCTCACAGGGAACCTGGAGTCTATCTCAAGGCTCACTCTGAATGGGATGCAAACTCATCACAGGCTACAATCTCTCTCACTCACTCACACACACACACACACACACTGGACAATTAAGAGATGCCATTCAGCCAACACATGTCTTTGGACTGAGGGAGGAAACCAGAGAACCCAGAGGAAACCCCCGAAGCACAGGAAGACCATGCGAACTTCACACACACAGGGCAGGAGACGGGAATCAATCCCCCAACCATGGAGGTGTGAGAGAAATGTGCGAACTACTCAGCCAAGCACACTCCTCTAATTAACCCTTTCATTCATAATTAATTTTAAAACATATCCAGATTTTTTGGTATTTTTTTTATGTGCTATATATTTTATTTATATTTCTATAATATTATATATATATATATATATATATATATATATATATATATATATATATATATATATATATATATATATATTTTTTTTTTATTTCTATATTCAGAAGCCAGTGACGTGATCATTAATTTAGTTTTAGACATTGAATATATTATGAAATATTTAGTAAAACAAAAATTATTACAAAAAAAAGATTGTCCAGTGCATTTAAAAAAAAAAAAAAAAAAAAAACTATTCAGGCTTAATATATTAAATATTGAGAACCAAAACTTTAGAAAAGAAACTCTATATATTTTTAAAACTTTTTTCAGTATGTCACAATTCTATTTTAAAAATTAATTTCGCATTTTGTGTAGAGAGTTTGTATAAAATTTACAGAGACATGTTGCAGTAAGATTGACAAATAGTCAAGATAGAGACATTAAATTAAAAGTTGTTTTGACTAAAACTGCTTTAACTTGAATCCGTTACTCGGATCGTCACCCTGTCGTTCAGCAGCTTTCTTACGGCTGTTGAGCGGAAAAGACGGAAACGCAGGGTGTAAAATCCAGGACTTATGACTGTATTAAACCAACATTATAAACCAGAATGAGGATATTTTAATATTTTAATGGCTGAACGGTGAGATGTGATGTAGAGGAGCTTGAGTCTGTCAGCGTTAAAGGTCAGAAATGTCGCCGCTGCTTTATGGCGCTGTGTTAAAACGGCATGATGGGAAATTGAGTCTTCACAAACTGCGTCAATGTTTGCTTTGGCTTTTATTGGCTTGTGAAATTGATGTCAAAGAAAACTAAATAAAAAATCACACGACGAGGTGATAGATACAGCAGTGGGGTTATTTTTTACATGGAGGGACGTTTACGAGGTTTGGATTGTAAAATAAGAATTTAAGGCGTGTTTAAAACAGCTACGTTGTCATGAAGGTGATAATCCAGATGTGTACAGGTGTGTATATTAATGTCATTTGACATTTACTCACAGAGCAGCTCTGAATGTGGTATCAGACAGGGTTTTATTCCGTGCATAAGTTCACTCCGATGTCTATAAACGTCTTGTCTGGACTCGTCAGGTGGACAGGCCGGAGTCTACAGACTACACATTATATTCAGTCGGACTCATTTTATGCACCAGAAAGAACATTTTTCTCTGCGTAATAATAAAAAACGGATCCTCGCTTCGTTCTCTCAATATGACTGTGAGATAAATCAAAGTGGAAATATTTCAGTAGGATTTAGCCCAAGGAGAGGTAATTTAAATAATATCCCTCACCGAGCTGCTTCCGAATAAAAATTACGTCTCGGGCCATATTTCATTCCACGTGGAGAGAGAGAGAGAGAGAGAGAGAGAGAGAGGGAAAGAGAGATTTCCTTCCAAAATAACAAAAGCACAATAACTCAAACGGGCAACCTTTCCGTGAACAAGGTTAATTATGGCAACGATGACGAACACGCAGGAAAAGACGTCTCTGACTGCGTGTCGTTATTTAACCAGACCTGGAAGAGACTCTGGTCTACAGAATAAGAAGACACACTCCTGTACCTGTGCTGTGTGTGTGACAGGATTAATGCTGTTACGACCCAACAACAAGCAGGACAACGACATAACGATGAGGATGTTAACGAGTCATTAAGGGTCTGTGGGGAATATTTCCTTCTAATTCTGTCTTTACTGTCAGGTTTATTGTGACACTCAATAGTTACACAGCAGGGATATTGATATCCAAGTATTACTACTAATGATCATTTCATCTTAACTCCATCCCTTTACTTTTTCTTCCATTCCCTTTTATTCCTTTACCTTTCATTTCCTTTCCTTTCACTTCAGTTCACTTCAGTTCACTTTCTTTTACTTCACTTCACTTCACGTCACATCACGTCACGTCACGTCACGTCACGTCAAGTCAAGTCAAGTCAAGTCAAGTCACGTCACGTCAAGTCACGTCACGTCACGTCACGTCGTCAAGTCAAGTCAAGTCACGTCACTTCACGTCAAGTCACGTCAAGTCACGTCAAGTCACGTTACGTCACGTCACGTCACGTCACGTCAAGTCAAGTCAAGTCACGTCACGTCACGTCACGTCACGTCACGTCACGTCACGTCAAGTCACGTCACGTCAAGTCACGTCAAGTCACATCAAGTCACGTCACGTC
>NC_083463.1:4832812-4835312 GCF_030014155.1 Tachysurus vachellii
TGTGTGCATGAATGTGTGTATACGTGTGTTGGTGTATGTACAGTATGTGTGTATGTATGTGTGTGTGTATATGTGTATGCGTGTGTGTATATGCATGCGTGTACACTGTATGTGTGTGTACGTATGTATGTGTGTATGTATGTGTGAGTGTGTATATATGTGTATGCGTATGTATGTGTGTATACATGTGTGTATGTATGTATGTGTGTGTGTGTGTACATGTGTGTGATTGTATGTGTGCATGCATGTGTGTATATACGTGTGTGTATGTATGTGTGTATACTTGAATGTATGTGTGTGATTGTATGTGTGCTTGCATGTGTGTATGCATGCGTGTATTTGTGTGTGTGTATTTGTGTACACGTGTGTGTGTATGCGAGTGTGTGTGTATTTGTGTACAAATGTGTGTGTGTATGCGTGTGTGTGTGTGTGTGTGTGTGTACGCATGCGTGTATACGTGTGTGTGTGTGTATATGTGTGTGTATGCATGCATGTTTACGTGTGTGTGCGTGTGTGTGTATATGTATGTGTATGCGTATGTATGTGTGTATACGTGTGTGTATGTATGTGTGTATACGTGTGTGTGTGTGTGTGTGTGTGTGTGTGTATGATTGCTCTCATGGGTTCTGTGTTCTTTTGTGCTTCTCTGTAATTAGCCACTTAACAAGCTGATGTGAACACGACCTCGGCTGTAAAGAGCTTAAGACCAGGATGAGATACGCCACAGCCTTTTGTACAGCTATTACAATGCACAGCAGACACACACACACACACACACACACAGTAAACATCTGCTTTCTATTCTCTGCCTCCTCATTGTGTTCAGTGGACTTGTAGTAAGTAATGTGCAGGATGTTCCAGTTCCACTGCTGATCCACAAACCGCTGCGTTCTGATTGGTCAGAAGGTGTTGAACATTCCTTGACAGCAAATTCAGCTTTTTACCAGTTTTAAATCTGTCATTCAGTTACGTTTTCACTTCCCCACACTCCACATGTACACTACCCCACACTCCACATGTACACTACCCCACACTCCACATGTACACTACCCCCCAGAAACTAAAGGTTTACATGTAACTATAAAAGGATAAAAAACATTATGTCTCATTCATTAATAGTCAGCTAATTGATGTGAGATGGTAAGAATAAACTTCAGTGTGTGCGTGTGTGTGTGTGTGTGTGTGTGTGTGTGTGTGTGTTCACCTGTTTATCCGATCTCTATGTAGTCCACACACACATCTGTACACACTCTCTGCATGCACTGCTGCTTTACGGTGCCTGAAGGAGCAATTCAGCGCTCATAAGCATCAGAGCTACACCTCTCAGAGGATTTTATCCACTTTATTTACTTGCTGCTAAATTTTATAAACACACACACACACACACACACACACACACACACACACACACACACACACGTGTACTGATGTGCAGCTGTTTAGAGATGAGAAATTCTGAGCCGTTCCCTTCCTTTTGAGACTCGGTTGGAACTCAAGTGTTTAGAAAGATTTGCAACTGCACTTCATCTCGTCAGTGTGTAACGTGTGTGTTTGTCTGTGTGTGTATATGTGTGTGTGTGTATGTGTGTGTATACATGTACATTATCTCCTTCTATACGAATCCTCTTTGCAGTTATCAGTCTACATACACCACCTTTCTCCATCCAAATTGGCTAATGAGCCCCGAGCCGATCAGATACATTGATCAGAAATCCACTCACTGCTTCCGTGAGCAATATTGAGATTTTTTTTTTTTTTTTTTTTTTTTTTTTTTTACGAAATCAAAATAGTGGAAGGAAGAACAAGTGAAAGAGTTTGAGAGTGCGATAGAGGCCAGATTTAACAAATATATCAACAATGGTGGTTTCTCAGAGCACCTAATGAACGTGTGTGTGTGTGTGTGTGTGTGTGTGTGTGTGTGTGTGTGTGTGTGTGTGTGTGTGTGTGTGTGTGTGTGAACACCATTAGCTTATACAGCTACAACTATAGTTCACTTCATTTCAATTATTTTGTCATTTTTAAAGCTGTAATAGCAGCTGAAGTCCAGCAGAGGGCACTCTCCTGTTTAATCCGTTATATTCTAATAAAATACACATTTATATAGTAATTAAATAAATTGTGTATCGTTCCCAAATACATCTTCTTATATTTTTTCTGTTTCTGTATTTTTCTTCTCTATCATTTCTTTCTCATGAAAAAAATCTCAAAAATTAAAAAAGTTACTTCTTTGTGTTTTACATCCTGTTGTCTTTTGTTCCTTTTTTCTGTTTTTTTTTTCTTTTCTTTTATTCTGATCTTTTGATTATTTTCTTTCCTGTCTCATTCCCTTTATTCAGATCATTTAAAAAAGTCATTTTCTAGTTCATTTTTTAAAAGCTGATAAAATAGCTATGATTTAATTTGTTCTAATTTTATTGAGTTACTTCATTAATTTCACTGAAATTGATATATTTCTAAAAAAAATCTAATTTTCCACACCGGTGAAAAAACGAAAATATGC
>NC_083463.1:4840312-4917812 GCF_030014155.1 Tachysurus vachellii
CATCTCAAGAAACAAAACATTTCCTTTCAGTTACCGAGGTTAATGTTAGGGTTCGATTTCGGTGTAGCAATAATGAATAAGTTAGTTCATTAGGTGTAGCATTAATTCATTCATAAGGAAGACATGTGTGTCTGTGTGTGTTCTGAGAGGCCCTTACACACTGACACACTAAAATATTGAAAAGCTTTTGTTTTGTCTAGTTAAACATGCACCAATATGACAGAGACTGTCCACACACACACACACACACACATACACACACACGCAAACACACACAGGAATCCTAGCTTTCATTATTAATGACAACAGATCAGACACACAATAGGAAAAGAGGAAAAGAAGAGGTTGAATCCATACTGTATATTACACCTCACACACTTTCAGTACAAATCTATATAAATAATATATAAAGTCACCAGTTTCTAATTGATTAGACATCAGAATCTGGGAGTAACTAATAAACTGCCAGGTGTCTATTACACTCCAAATGGCTTTATTATTTTAAATCCCTCATTATTTAAATGTAAGCAAATGTGTGATAATGAGAATGTTAAATGCTTTGTACAAAAGGTCATGAGGTTTCCTTATGTCTAATCTCTGTTAGTCAAGCATGTGATCAGACGACTCTCTCATGGATCTGATCTAAAACGGATCATCGGGTTTTGTATAAGCAAATGGTATAAGTGTCTTTTATTATTCAAATAAATATATTAATATTATTAATAATACTTTTTATGACATATAAATATATTTTAGAATATTTATTGTAATGAAAAAAAAATATTAATTCAATTAATTAAATAATGTTTACTTTTTTATGTATTTCCTAATTTGATGTATTATTATTATTATTATTATTATTATTATTATTATTATTATTATTATTATTTGTAGTAGTAGTAGTAGTAGTATTTATTTATTTTTAACTGTGGAACACCTTTTAAGATTTAGAAATAATAATAATAATAATAATAATAATAATAATATGCTAGTTTAGCTAGTTAAATGTAATAACACTACACTACAATAAAAAATTACAAAATATCTCTTCTCAAAAAAATAAAAATCTCATCAATCATGTAAATTTATTCAGAGCCCTTTACTATAACTGTCTACTCCACAGGAACTGTTTGGTCCAGACGTTTAATATTTAATTTTAGGTAACTAACTTAAACTGGGAATAAAATCTAAAGTAAAGGATAAAAGAAGAAGAGACAGCGACATCAGACAGTAAAGGTTTAGTTTAAAGTTGCCCCGGAGCTGATAGAATCCCTCAGGTTGTTACCAGAAAGATGGAAAAGAAGCTCTAACAGATTTCAGGAAATGACATCATCATTCTAAACGCGGAAAAGTGCAATCACAAGCAAAGCTCTAAATACTCCAGGCAGGACCGTGGCATTGGAGCCAAGCATTAAGAAGTGGAGAGTCTGATAGTTACAGCAATATTTATACTGAGAAAGTTTTGTGACCTCAGAGTCAGGTTTGGCAGAGAGAGAGAGAGAGAGAGAGAGAGAGAGAGAGAGAGAGAGAGAGAGAGAGAGAGAGAGAGAGAGAGAGAGAGAGAGAGAGAGAGAGAGAGAGAGAGAGAGAGAGAGAGAGAGAGAGAGAGAGAGGGAGAGAGAGAGAGAGAGAAAGAGGGAGACTGAGAAAGAGAGATAGATGGATAGAGGGAGAGAGAAGGAGAGAGAGAGCGAAGGAGAGAGAGAGAAAGAGAGAGAGAGACTGAGAGAGAGATAGATGGATAGAGGGAGAGAGAAGGAGAGAGAGAGAGAGAAGGAGAGTGAGAGAGAGAGAGAGAGAGAGAGAGAGAGAGAGAGAGAGAGAGAGAAAGAGAGCGAGAGACAGAAAGAGAGAGAAAGAGAGAGAGAGAGACAGACAGAGAGAGAGACTGAGAGAGAGATAGATGGATAGAGGGCGAGAGAAGGAGAGAGAGAGAGAAGGAGAGAGAGAGAGAGAGAATCCAGGCCTCTGGTGTGGTGTAAACTAAAGCTGGTGACTGCCTAACCCAAAGAAACTCTGTGTGTGTGTGTGTGTGTGTGTGTGTGTGTGTGTGAAAAGAGAGGAATCAGCAAATAAAGGCTTGAACTCCAGCATGGTGCACTTTCTCAGCCACTAAGCTCAGTCATGAATTATAGATGCTCCGGGAGGCCTCGCTCTTTCCGCTCGCTCTTCCGTCTCTGCTTTAAAAGGACAGCGAGGTGGGGGGTTTGATTGGAGAGACAACGACACAAAGCCCACGTGAACAAACACACACCATATGACACAAAGACCACTCACAACATGCTCACTTTTTACCAAGACAAAATATCAGGGACATTTGTCCAGGTGTGACGTCATCACTGTTTACTGCGCTGTGATGTAATGGATAATAAACAAACCTGTTTACGACTCACACATCACTTCCTGTCTGAGACATCCCGAGAGCTCTAGCAACAGGAAACTAACGGCTACTTCCTGAAAATAAGGAGCTAAAAGTAAGAGTAAACTATAATCTTAAGCTCTGCCTGTAATTGGTTCCCTCATGTTATAGCTCCGCCTTCTTGTCATTATTCTTACCTAGCTTCTTCCCTTCTAGTGTCTCTACTGTAGGTTCCAACTTAGGCTCCCTCCATTTTTCACTTCCTCAGTTGTTTTGAAATCCTTTATTTTCTTTTTCTTAACAGAAAGTTTCAGAATTTTATATGAAAGCTCACTATGTTGGGGCACGGTGGCTTAGTGTTTAGCACGTTCCCCTCACACCGCCAGGGTTGGGGGTTTGATTCCTGCCTCCACCTTGTGCGTGTGGAGTTTGCATGTTGTCCCCGTGCCTCGGGGGTTTCCTCTGGGTACTCCGGTTTCCTCCCCCGGTCCAAAGACATGCATGGTAGGTTGATTGGCATCTCTGGAAAATTGTCCGTAGTGTGTGTGTGTGAGTGAATGAGAGTGTGTGCCCTGCGATGGGTTGGCACTCCGTCCAGGGTGTATCCTGCCTTGATGCCCGATGACGCCTCAGATAGGCACAGGCTCCCCGTGACCCGAGGTAGTTCGGATAAGCGGTAGAAAATGAGCGAGTGAGTGAGCTCACTATGTTGATCTAGCTCCGCCCCCTGGCCGTTATTTATATATATATATATATATTTTTTTTTTTCTAAACTGCTTTCCAGCTTCCTAGTTTTTTTCCAGTTTAATGTTCCAGTATTACAGTATTTCTCTAACTGCCTAGTATTCCAATGTCAATTGTTTCCTCCTACATTTTACACCTATAAAAGTTTCTGTCTTTCAGTGTCCTAGTTTGTCCCCTAGTCCCTAATTTCCACTCTCTCATTGTTTCTTTGTCTTTCCTTTCTCTTAGTTTCCAATGTTTCCATTTTCCTAGCTTCCTTTCTTCCCTAGCTGGCAAGGACCCCAGATTCTTTTGTTCCCAAAATGTCTACAGTCAGTTTTTCTAATACGTCCCTAAAATCCAGCAGAATTAACAATGGGTTTCTTCTTCTATAGTTATATTTTCCTTCTCTATTTTCATTTCTTTTTTTTTAAATTTCCTTTTTCTTTATTATGAAATAAGCATCTTAAATGTCTTAACATTCGTTAACATTCTAAACAACGAAGGGAGATTGTGAGTTTACACGAAGCTGTTGATTGGTCAGCTGTCGTAACACCCATCATGACATCATCAGCTAGTTGTGGAAATTTACATCTCTACATTCCCTCAGTTCAAATAGAGGCGTAAGGTTTCTGAACAAAAACAAAACGGTTTCAAAGATTTCATCTTAATAATATCAAGAACACACACTAATTTAAATAGCAAAGTGGGTCAAGGGAGGAAGAGGAGGATGACGAGTGATACAAACAGTGAAAGAGAGAGAGAGAGAGAGAGAGAGAGAGATAGAGAGGATCAGTGAGGAAGACAGGATGCGAGTCTGCTGTCAACCTTAATGAATAAATGATGTGTTTGAAATTTCATCGTCATAGTAACCTGCCTCGACACTGTTGACTGACTGAGCACAGATGCAGGTCACTGAGTCACACTGAAAGTGTGTGTGTGTGTGTATGTGTGTATACATTCTTCAAATGGCCTTTCTAGAATATGCACATGAGATCTGTGAACACATCTGTGTGTGTGTGTGTGTGTATGTGTGTGTGTGTGTGTGGGTGACATTTTGGCTAACACTAGGGCCAATCTCTATGCAGGTCACTGAGTGACATCATCAAACCACTCATCAGTGACTCTCTCTCTCACACACACACACACACACACACACACACACACACACACACACACACACACACACACACCTAAATAAACTCTGCCCTCAATCTGAAACCTTCAACTAGAAACATTTTCTCTTATTCTGTCTGAAGAATTCACACACACACACACACACACACACACACACACACACACACACACATGCACGCACGCACACACACACACAGATTTAACTTTCAGTTTTCAGTGTCCTTATGTTTGGAGTGTCTTTGCTTTTTGTTTCCTGGCCTTCAGTCTCCACAGCTACCTTTCCCTGTGTATCCTGTTGTAGGAAACTAATCAGCGACAGTGGGGTGATGTGACCTCATGCACAGCTGACTTACGCTTACGAACCAAAAAGTGATCATTTTCCAAAGTCTTTTATTTCTTTTAAAACAGATTAACAAAATAACATTTAGTTATAAAAACAATTCTAGTTACATAATTAAAAGCACATCATGTTTTTTTATCTGTTTATAGTTACATTTAGTGCTCTCTGTCTCTCTCAGTCTCTCTCTCTCTCTCTCTTGCACGCGCTCTCTCTCTCTCTCCTTTCTCTCTCTCTCTCTCTTTTCTCTCTCTCTCTTTTCTCTCTCTCTCTCTCTCTCTCTCTCTCTCTCACTCTCTCTTTTCTCTCTCTCTCTCTCTCTTTTCTCTCTCTCTCTCTCTCTCTCTCTCTCTCTCTCTCTCTCTCTTTATAAAAGATGAAAAAAAAAATGCAGCTTATCATATTACAGAGAAAAGTTTGTCAGTCTACAGCTTTACTTCTGACTGCTACAATGTGCTGACAGTGGAGCCTCCTTCCAAAGAGAAGCAACTTCTTATAGAAAATATTTGCTTTGTTGTATATACAACAACTTTTTCCTCCGTAAACTAAAATTAATCTAAATAAAATCTAAAGCTTGGTCATTATAAATATTCTTTGCTCACAAACCGTGACCACGCTGGATTTCCGTAGTCTAGCTTAAATAACAAAGTTATTTTTATGTGTAATGTTTAAACATTTTATTTATCATCATACTGTATGTTGTTACGTTATTAAAAATTAATAACAAATCCATCCGTCCACCCACCCACCCACCCACTTACCCATCCATCTATCCATCCCTCCATCTATCCATCCATCTATCTATCCATCCATCCATCCATCCATTCATCCATCCATCCATCTATTCCACCAACCATCCGTCCACCCATCCATCCATTCATCCACCCATCCATCCACCTATCCATCCACCCATCCGTCCAACCATGCATCCATTTTTCCATCATCCATTCATTCGTGCACCCATTCGTCCAACCATACAACCATCCGTCCATCCAATTGTTTATTTGAAGATGGATGGATGGACAGATGGATCCATCCATACATCCATCCTTCAATCCATCCATCCATCCATCCATTCATCCATCTGTCCATCCATCCATCTTCAAATAAACAATTGAGAGATGTTAATCAGCCTATAAGGCATATATTTGGATTGAGGAAGAAACTGGAGAACCTGGAGGAAACCTCTGAAGCACGGGGAGAACATACAAATCCTGATAAGCATCAAATCCCCAACCACTATGCCACAGTACAGAAAGTAAATCTATCAAAGTGCTGAAATTGTAAAATCTAAAAAAAAAAAAAGCCTGATTATAAAGCTAGCATGATATTTGTCATATTCATTTGTAAAATTTGTGAATAAAACATTCAGGTTTTTAGGATATCAGGTTTTTAGAGAATTAGAGCTCGGCTGCAGTAACTGATCTGTGTGTGTGTGTGTGTGTGTGTGTGTGTGTGTGTGTGTTGGGGGGTGGGTTGTTTTGCGTGCTGTTGCTCCCCCTGTAGCTAGCTCTCTGACAGGACAGGAAGCTTGTAGTTTGATGAACTGAGTGACCTCACAGCTATCATCTCCCTACACTAGAGAGAGACAAACACTGTCGTCAAGACAAAATGGGGGATTAGTTCTGGATAACTGGAGAATGTCTTTTTTTCTTTCTCAAAACAAGATATGACAGCAGAGAGGGTCCAGACATAGCACATACATCAATGGACATCTACTGCAACGATTGTAATACAAGGATTTGTGTGTGTCCGCCTTCGTCTTGTCCATGCTGGGTGAACTGTTCTCTATTGACTTACAAACGGCAGGCATGTGTCCAAACGCAGTGCACTATTTTTCTGTAATAATAGCTAGCAGCCATAGCATTAAATTATTAATGGGGTCCATTCAATACAAACAGGTAGGCATGAACAACCACACACACACACACACACACACACACACACACACACACACACACCTACACACACGCAGTGAGAGAGGTGACAGCCTGAGAAGACAGAAAGGGAAAGACGGAATGCTTCATTGAACCGTTGCTCCTCCACTAACCCCTAACCCTAACCTTCATCACTTTTAAAATTCCTCTACGACTTGTCACATTATACATGTGTCATCTTATGTCATATCCTGTCTCATGTCCTGTCTGCAGTTATTCCAGACGAGGAGTGAACAGGAGTCTAATTTCTCACCTTTAGTAGATAAAAATCTTTTCCCTTTGGATTTGCTGGAAAATTTGAACCTTTACTGTCATCTGATGATATCATAACAGGTGTAGCAGTAGCTGACCAATCAGAAGCTTCAGTTAAACTCCCATTCAAATGCACAACAACAGCAAACAACAATAATAACAATAATAAGTTTAAAACAACAATAATAACAACAACAACAACAATAATAATAATAACAATAATATTTCAAAAATAATAGGCATTAAAAATAATAAAAACAATAATAATGTTAAAATAATAATAATAATAATAATAATAGTAACAATAGTAACAATAGTAATAATAATGTCAAAATAGTAATAATATTAATATTAATATTGATATTAGTATTGATAATACTAATAATAATAATAATAATAATAATAATAATAATAATGTTAAAATAGTAATAATATTAATATTAATATTGATATTAGTATGGATGATGATGATGATGATGATAATAATAATAATAATAATAATAACAATAAAAATAATAAAATAATAATAATAATAATAATAATAATAATAATAATAATAATTATTATTATTATTAATATTATTATTAAATAGTCTCCCAATATTATAATCTCCAAAAAATCCCAAATCATACAAAGAGGTCAACAGTCATGGATTGTACCATTATCTCATCAATAGAGGGTGGGGGGAAGTGGCAGGGCGACCCCTGCCCACCCTTCAGGGGGCTAAAATACCACACCCCCTCCCCAATCAATTAGCTGCTAAGTAAAGGGATCTGTCCTCTGCAGTCTGACTGCACTGTAACTCAATCCGCCCTCTGTCCCTCTGCACAAAGAAATGGATCCTCCCAGAGTTACTGCACAGATAAAGAGCTAAATAAGGAGCACTTACATCACCATCAACTAGCCAAACACTCACACACACAGACATACAGCATGAGACAAAAAGTCGGCCACTAAATAGCGATTCAAGCAATCGAATGTGTAAAATTAGCTCAATCAGTATACTCTACACCACAGCGATATTAAATACTCAAATCTGATTGGTCACATGATTTTGAGTCATTTTCTGTAGATTATTTTCATCTATGTATTAATTATTCCTTTGTTATTTATTGTGTATTATCTGGGTTTTTGGATTAACTTTTTAGGAGTCACTCCGTCACACACACACTGAACTAGTTATGAGGACAATCATGACAGACGCCGACCAACATACCGCAATATTTAATTTTCTTTTACACTATTTCATTTGATTGTATTTATATAACACATTTAACAAATCAAATAAAGCAAATCATAAAGCAGCTTTAGAGAAGATTTTAGCCAATCCTTGATGAGCAAGCCAGAAGTTATGGGAAAAACTCCCTGAGCAGACATGAAGACTCAAAAGTGAACCGGTCACATTGTGCTCAGGTCTTCATCAGCGAACATCTGAAGACTTTGGCAACTCAGAAATTTCTCTGAGCCATTAATTCCTCAGGAGCTCCTGGTTGTGTAATTACACTCAACTGTCCAGTTTCACCCAAATGAGGACGAGGTTCCCTTCTGAGTCTGGTTCCTCTCAAGGTTTCTTCCTCACATCATCTCAGGGAGTTTTTCCTCACCACCGTCACCTCAGGCTTGTTCATTAGAGATAGATGTTAAAGATAAATAATAACTTAATTTTAAATGTTAAGTTTTTATTCTGTTTCTATACTTCTGTAAAGCTTTAAGACAATGTCAGTTGTTAAAAGTTTTATACATATAAATTGAATTGAATTGAATTAAACTGAAAAAACATTCCCATCAGGGTGACGCCAGATTGTCATAGCTCATGCACAGCGTACAGCAGTGTGGAGTATAATTCTCGAGTATAAGCATCAGGGTCATTTTAGATTTCATTAGAATTAGAAAGCAAAATTTGTATCAAAGGTGTATTTGTATTTTATCTGAAAATGAAAAAAAAAAAAAAAAAAAAACCCACTTCACTCCATTTAGCCCTTAAATGACATGAACATGCCAGGATTCTTATTAATGAGCCGTGTGGTGTCCAGTTAAACCTTTTTATTTTGAATTTATAAAATTCCAATAAATTTGTCAATTTTATTTTTTTTTCATACTTAATTCTATTTATTTCTTAATTCTATTTTATTTACTAAACCACTACTTAATTTGGGGGCACGGTGGCTTAGTGGTTAGCACGTTCGCCTCACACCTCTAGGGTTGGGGTTCGATTCCCGCCTCCGCCTTGTGTGTGTGGAGTTTGCATGTTCTCCCCGTGCCTCAGGGGGTTTCCTCCGGGTACTCCGGTTTCCTCCCCCGGTCCAAAGACATGCATGGTAGGTTGATTGGCATCTCTGGAAAAATTGTCTGTAGTGTGTGATTGTGTGAGTGAATGAGAGTGTGTGTGTGTGCCCTGCGATGGGTTGGCACTCCGTCCAGGGTGTATCCTGCCTTGATGCCCAATGACGCCTGAGATAGGCACAGGCTCCCCGTGACCCGAGGTAGTTCGGATAAGCGCTAGAAGATGAATGAATGAATAAACTACTTAATTTTGGAATTTATCGCTTGACATGAACACTTTTCATATACTGTAAATAAGCCAATATAACTTAAAACAGTCAGCGATCAGTAAGTGTAACAAACAATTATCCTACACATCTGCCTTTAGACACATTTAGAAAATTTAAATTTATGCAGCAAATTGAATTTGTTCAACAACTTGACAACAAAATGTATTTAAATGTTTTTTCTCAGCGGTCGCTAGCTTTAAGTGGAATTGGCTAGTTAAGTTTCTAGCTAATTCTAGGTCGCTAACTTGCCAGCTCTGCTACTAGATTCATTTTAAATGACACAATATCACAAAGTCACAAACAACTTTGTGATTCTGGTGATATGAAGTAAAAGGAACACGACACGGCGCTGGCGGCGTGTCTCATTTCTTTGTGTTTACCGGTTCTGACAGTCAAGCGTCTGGCCGAGATGAGCTCGAGCACTCAAGCGAGCGACAGAGGAAAGGACAGAGAAATATTTTATAGTTCAGAGAGTCAACACAGGAATCAGAACGAATCGACGGAGGAAGCCTGAGATCTGCGTCCTGCTTAATTCAACACCGCCAGCTGTGAGCCAATTCCCACCCGCTTCTGATAAAAAACATTCCATGTTAATTAAGACTTTAATTAATAATACATCAGCATTCAGGATGCGAAAGGAAACTTTTTCACTTGTGACCTTATCCCTGTGAGGCAGATTTACATGAATGATGTTCTACTCAATTCTTTTTGAGCCTAGATTTTGTTGTTAATTATTATTGTAATAGTTGCTAATGAATATCTGTTTTTTTTTGCTAACGCTTTGGCTAAAACTCATCAGCATGTCACTATACACTATACACTATACATACAGTAATCGTGCATATAAATATTTTTGAGTTGTTAATGATTACTTATAAGTATGTTAAGCACTTAAAAACTCTTATAAAGCATTAATAACACACGCAAGTAATTTATCGTACTCTTTCAGTACTACATAATCTGTGTA
The DNA here is from genome assembly GCF_030014155.1 of Tachysurus vachellii. Lineage (NCBI taxonomy): Eukaryota > Metazoa > Chordata > Actinopteri > Siluriformes > Bagridae > Tachysurus > Tachysurus vachellii. Next base: position 4,850,577 of record NC_083463.1, read on the forward strand.
TGAAATGTGCTATACAAATAAACTTGCCTTGCCTTGCCTTACATAATCCTAATAATATAATGATTATTATAAAGCACTTGTAATATTTATTGCCCCTTTTCCACCGAGGCAGTTTGAGTGCTGGTTCGGATCCAGAGCCTAATTAATAACCAGTTCTTTCTTTATCGACAGCCAAAGCACCGGGTCTGAACCAGGAAAAGTGGTTCTTAAGTAGCACCAAAACGTTGCTGGTTTAGACTTAAGAACCGCTTGCGTCAGGGGCTGTGGGCGGAGCTACAGTTAGCGTATTTGATTATGTACCTTAAGTATACTAATGTTTAATACACTTTTACTTTACCGCAATATGATACATTATCAGCACACATGATAGTAAGTAGCTACATGCTAAGGCTAACTTTTTTCTGTGTTAATGATAAAATAACGTTATGTACTTTCTCGATAACAACCTCAGTTTATACAGATTACATGGAGCTGCACGTACACAGTGGATTCGCCACGTTTGGATGATAATGTAGGTTCACAAAGCCATGAGCATTAACAGTAAAGCGACATCCGCCATTGTTGATGTTTGTGTTTGACGCTGCTGCGCTAACGTTGCAATGTAACGTGACACGTATACAGTGACGTCGGACTCGGTTCTGTGATGCTCTCTAGCCGATGGAAAGGCAAACCGGTTCTTAGAAGGTTCACCAGTGGAACCAACTTTGAACCAGCACCAGTGCTAGCTCTGAACCAGCACCCGGTTCTTTTTGGTGGAAAAGGGGCATAAGTGTATTTTCACAGACAATAAACATACTCAAAAGATTTATCAGTTGCTTTTAGTGCATAAGATATAAATAGGATTTATTTGGACACAGACAAAGCGTGAGCATGAGGATGTGAGTGTTTTTTTTTTTTTTTTTTTTTGACCTTATTGGAGAATCCCAGTCAAGGTCCATCCTTGAAGTCATCCGTCCAGCGCCATCAATATTTTTCACTTTTGCCAATTCGACATATTTTCCTCAGACAGTAACATGTGTAAGTCTTAACACGACCACTAATAAGGTCTAACACCTGATATCGATTCGGTTAGTGACCCTCCGTCCTGCCATTTATGTCAATAAAACCACACTTTACCTTTGTGCTACAGTAAACATCAACACGCTAATCCTAGTGTGTGTTGATTTTGTCCTCGGTGTCCCCTTGAGACTGATAATTGGTGTAATGGACAGAATTAGATTGGTTGTGATGTGTCTGTAGAGACCAAAGCACCTCATTTTAAACCCCTTCTCTTTGTTGACCTTATGACCTGCGATAATAAAGTGACCGTAAATCAAAGGGCACAAAGTAAACCACCAAATACAATCAACTGTCCTGTGTGTGTGTGAGAAGACACTAACCTGACAGACTGGATGGAGACATCGACAGAGATGATAATGTGTACATGGGTTTCATTTCAGACTTGGGTTGCTACATAAGCAGCATTTTAGTGATAAAAAACAAAACGTCCTGTTTATGTTGCATAGTCGGAAAACCGGGAACCTTCATTCATGGAAATTACACTTGTAGAGAAAGTCAGGATTCACACGATCTACTGTATAACATGAACTTTCACCTTTTCCAGCAAAAAATGCAACATGCAACACATTTTTTTCTAGAAAACTGCTTGGGTTTTCAGGAAATTTCCAGCCCAGGATTCTTCTTTTAATCTCCTCCCGATGAAGACACATAAGTACTGAGTTACTACGAGAGCTGTACTCATTCTCAACACGTGAATCTTGAGGTTTTTGGCTAAATGTGTGTTTTGATGACATCACTCGAGTCACTGGTTTTCTTGATCATATGGTTTTGCACAAACTTCTACAGCAGAACAAGACAAGACAAACCAAATACTAAGAATCGACAAATTTTGTTCAAAATTGTGTTTTTCACTCAAGTTGCTTTCAGTAATGATTTTATAATGACAAGCCTGATTAGAAAAGAGAAAAGAATAAACTATAAAAAGTAAGAATGACATCTGTATCTTTGATTTTTTACAGTCGTATGCAAAAGTTTAGGAACCCCTGACAATTTCCATGATTTTCATTTATAAATATTTGGGTGTTTAATTCAGCAATTTCATTTTGATCTATCAAATAACTGAAAGACTCAGTAATATTTCAGTAGTGAAATGAGGCTTATTGGATTAACAGAAAATGTGCTACTGTATATGCATCAAAATGAAGTTAGACAGGTGCATAAATTTGGGCACCCCAACAGAAAAATCACATCAATATTTAGCAGAAATAACAGCCTCTAGACGCTTCATATAACCTGTAATGAGTGTCTGCATTCTGGATGAATGTATTTTGGACCATTCCTCCTTACAAAACATCTCCAGTTCAGTTTGATGGTTGCCGAGCACGGACAGCCCGCTTCAAATCACTCCACAGATGTTCAATGATATTCAGGTCTGGGGACTGGGATGGCCATTCCAGAACATTGTACTTGTTCCTCTGCATAAATGCCCCAGTAGATTTTGAGTAGTGTTTTGGGTCGTTGTCTTGTTGAAATATCCAGCCACGGTGTAACTTCAACTTTGTGACTGATTCCTCAACATTATTCTTAAGTATCTGCTGATATTGAGTGGAATCCATGCAACCCTCAACTTTAACCAGATTCCCAGTACCGGCACTGGCCACACAGCCCCACAGCATGATGGAACCTCCACTAAATTTTACTGTGGGTAGCAAGTGTTTTCCTTGGTATGCTGTGTTATTTTCCCACCATGCAGAACGCCCCTTGTTATGACCAAATAACTCAATCTTTGTGTCACCACTCCACAGCACCTTATTCCAAAATGAAGCTGGCTTGTCCAAATGTGCGTTTGCATATGTCAAGCGACTCCGTTTGTTGCGTGTGTGCAGAAAAGTCTTCTTTCGCATCACTCTCCTGTACAGCTTCACCTTGTGCAAAGTGCGCTGAATTGTTGAACGATGCACAGTGACACCATTTGCAGCAAGTTGATGATGTAGGTCTTTGGAGGTGGTCTGTGGGCTGTTTTTGTCCGTTCTCACCATCCTTCGACTCTCCAATATTTTACGTGGCCTGCCACTTCTGGCCTTAACAAGAACTGTGCCTTTGGTCTTCAATTTCCTCACTATGTTCCTCACAGTAGACACTGACAGCTTATATCTCTGTGCTAACTTTTTGTAGCCTTCCCCTAAACCATAATGTTGAACAATCTTTGTTTTCAGGTCATTTGAGAGTTGTTTTGAGGCCTGCATGTTGCCACTCTTCAGAGGAGAGTGAAAGAGAACAACTTGCACTTGGCGACCTTAAATACCTTTTCTCATGATTTTATGCACCTGTCTATGAAGTTCATGGCTTAATGAGCCACCAAACCAATTGTGTGTTCCAATTAATCAGTGCTAAGTAGTTACAGGTATTCAAATCAACAAAATGGCAAGGGTGCCAAAATTTATGCACCTGTCTAATTTTGTTTTGATGCAGATCTATGCACATTTTCTGTTAATCCAATGAACCTCATTTCACTACTGAAACATTACCTTCAGTGTCCTTCAGTTATTTGATAGATCAAAATGAAATTGCTGATCCAAACACTCAAATATTTATACATGAAAATCATGGAAATTGTCAGGGGTTCCTAAACTTTTGCATACGACTGTATCTGTTGTAATCTCATAAACAGTTGTTTAATAAGAACATTAGAAATAATTCTACTGTGTTACTTCTACAGACAGGAATGGATATTTTCTTTACCTATTTTTGACCTAACATCCAGTTTATTGCACAAAGTCAATGAATCTCTTGCATTTCGTTATGAACATTCAGTGTAGATGTCAACAGAAAAAAACACCATGTTTTGTTTTTAGAAGCACAATTCACAAAAAAATGAAAAAAATGATTGTGAAAAAGTGAATTCTGGATTTCAGATTAAATCGCTTCTAAATGTAACCGGTATAGAAATGATATTGTTAAATATGTACAGAATCCACACAAAATCATCTGGACCTCCGTACTTAAGTGACGACTAAATGAGCACTTTCCCTTTAATTCTCATGGCTCGATGTAATTTCCTGGTTTGGCTCCGCCTTTTCCCTTTCCATCATATGATTTTATGGGAAAGATAGGTTTAATTTGTGCTATTAATAACTTATCTATTTATTTATTAAATATTAAGTATTATCTTAACTTAAGTATTTAATGTTATTTTCATTAAATGCTGTGATTCCCAGCACGGATCGTACGGAGCCACGCTCCCACCTCGGCTACTCAGACCACATCTCTGTTATGCTAATTCCACCTAAGCAGGTGATTTCACCTAAGCAGGTGAAAACCAGGCCATCAGGAGCCACCTCTGCTCTTCAGAACTGCTTTGAGTTCACTGACTGGAACATCTTCAGGGAGGCTGCAACCAACGAGGACTCTGTCAACTTGGAGGAATACACGGCATCAGTGACCAGCTACATCAGCAAGTGCATTGATGATGTGACCGTCTCCAAGACCATCACCACACGCTCCAACCAGAAGCCGTGGATGACTGCTAAAGTGCGTGCGCTGCTGAAGACTAGAGACCTAGCCTTCACAACAGGGGACAGGGCGGCCCTAAGAACAGCAAGGGCCAAACTGTCCCGAGCCATCAGAGAAGCAAAGCACTTCCTGGACAGCGGAGACACCTGGTGCATTTGGCAGGGCATAGAGGTGATCACGAACTACAAGTCAGCTTCACCTGCCTGTAATAGCGATGCCTCCCTTCCAGATGTGCTGAATGACTTTTTCAGTTTGAGGTGCAGAACAACGTAGCGGCAAGGAAGACCATCCGTCCACCGAGTTAACCCACGGAAGGCTGCTGGACCAGAAAACATTCCCAACAGGGTTCTCAGGGAATGCGCAGAACAGCTAGTGGATGTCTTCACTGACATCTTCAACATGCTCTATCTTTGTTTTATGTAGCACCACGTTGTCTGTGAAACAGCACAGTGAAATTTTTTCTTCACATATCCCAACTTTGGAGGTTGGGGTCAGAGCACAGGATCATCATACAGCCCCTCTGGAGCAGGGAGGGATAAAGGCCTTGCTTAAGGGACCAACAGTGGCAGCTTGGCAGTAATGGAGCTTGAACCCTGATTCACTCTACCCACCACTGCCCCTTAGGCAGAATATGTGAGGGCAGCTCGATTAAAGATCCTGTGTATCTGAGTGTTTGTCAGGCTGCAGAATAAAAGGTTCAGATGAACGAACATTTTCAGTGCAGTGTTTGTTCTTGTGTTGAAGAATCTAAGGTTCTTCAACACAATGCAGAAGAAATAATTCTTAACTGGTTTAGTGCTGGGGGCACGGTGTCTTAGTGGTTAGCACGTTCACCTCACACCTCCAGGGTTGGGGGTTCGATTCCCGCCTCCGCCTTGTGTGTGTGGAGTTTTCATGTTCTCCCCGTGCCTCAGGGGTTTCCTCCGGGTACTCCGGTTTCCTCCCCGGTCCAAAGACATGCATGGTAGGTTGATTGGCATCTCTGGAAAATTGTCCGTAGTGTGTGATTGTGTGAGTGAATGAGTGTGTGTGTGTGCCCTGCGATGGGTTGGCACTCCGTCCAGGGTGTATCCTGCCTTGATGCTCGATGACGCCTGAGATCAGGCACAGGCTCCCCGTGACCCGAGGTAGTTCGGATAAGCGGTAGAAAATGAATGAATGAATGGTTTAGTGCTATGTACAACTGTATGACCGCACCGGTTACGTGAAGGAAGGTGACATAAATGTGATTTTTACAATATCAATATGCCAAAAAAAGGGAAATGAAATTTGACTTGAAATAACAACAGTCGCTTTCTGAATTATTTTGGTTTGAATGATTAAAATGTTCTTATTACTAAGACTTAATCAAAATCAAGACTTGATCAAAAAATTTCTCTCTTCCTTCAAGTATCAGAAACGAGCTGCCTCACAGTGATCACTTGGCATGAAAGTTTAACATTAAGAGGAAGTTACATTAAAAAAAAAGATCTGAAAGTAGCTCCACTTTATATTGTGTTCATAAGAGTGCACACTTCTTTAGAGTAGTGTTCTTTTAATTAGAGATCAGAATGAGATGGCAGCCGTAATGGAGTCATACAACAAAGAAAGCACTTAATGAACATGCAGCAGGCTTCACAAACACCCAGTGAACCGTGTGTGTGTGAGTGTGTGTGTGTGTTGTGTTATGCTAATCCCTAACTCCCTTCTGTGAATTATTGATGTACAGTAGACCAGTCAAAAGCAAATGAGATGCTGCATTGCTTCCCAAACCTTTCACATACACACACACACACACACACACACACACACACACACACACACACAGACAAAGAACTATGTCAAACATAAAGTCTTCTTTGTTCTTTTTGTTTAATTCTCACTAAAACCTGACTATAGATAGATAGATAGATAGATAGATAGATAGATAGATAGATAGATAGATAGATAGATAGATAGATAGATAATCAAAAAGCAGTAAAACAGATATACTTGCTAGTTAAATGTTAAATGCAGTAAGTGCTGCTGTTTGTGTAGGTCTTCTACTTTTATTTTAACACCTTATTTAACACACAACAACATTTGTGCTAGTGCCAAAAAGAAGTAAAAAAAAAAAAGGTACTGACAATGAACAGAATTCTTCTTCTTCACTGTGTATTTACTACAGGAAAGAATGAGAGATTTCTATCATTTACAGCATTTGGCAGACGTCCTTATCCAGAGCAATTTACATTATCTCATTTTTTTATACAGTTGAGCAATTGAGGGTTAAGGGCCTTGCTCAGGGGCCCAACAGTGGCAGCTTGGTGGACCTGGGATCAAACTCACAACCTTCTGATTGGTAGCCCAACACCTTAACCACTAGCCCACATGCTATCAGACTGTAATTGTGTCCTGCTACAGTAAATCAATGCTTTATTTAAAGCTTTCAGAACTTCATGCTCCTGATACTTTCAAAACTACTGGCAGCTCCGACAGACTTTATTGGTGTCTCTTGTGGCAACAAATGCTCGATTTTGCAAAAAAATTTGTGATGCATCGTAAAGTATTTATGTGCTTTTTTTTTTTATAGAAAATTATTCAAATTGCAAGCACAGGCTTCTTCTTTTAAACCCCTCCCAGTGGAGACACATACAGTATGTAACACTGCCTGTGAAAGCTCTAAATCTCTGCTCATGGTCCACACACGTGAATGAAAAACAGCTTTGGCTGAACGTGCACTTTGATGATGTCACATGACACGTCTGAACCTGATTCTTCAACAATCTGCATCAAAAAATCTGCATCAATTGTGAAAATTTTTAAGCTCTATCGATTATTACTGAGTGTATTTAATTTTGTTTTCATTTCCATGATCGTGAAATTGTGACATCCTGGAGAGACCCTACTGGGAAGTTCACGGTTTTGATTACTTGCGAAATACAAATTTGTCAACCTTGTGTCCACCTGGCAGATGGTAGCTTAGGGGTTAATGTGTTGGACCACTGATTGAAAGGTTGCGAGTTCATATACCAAGTCCACCAAGCATCCATTGCTGGGCCCTTGAGCAAGGCCCTTAATCCTCAGTTTTATAAACAACGAGATAAAAATGGAAGTTGCTCTGGATAAGGGCGTCTGCCAAATGCCATAAATGTCACAGATTTTGGCCATTTTGGTCAGCCAGTCGAGTGATCCAGTTGGCTTTCCACTCCACACCTATACCCACACACAGAGTAGCTGGGTATACTGTATATGTGTGATCTCTACCTTCACCCAATAGTATAACATGTCTTTAGGAGCTTATTTACTGAACTCCTAAAAGCACAAACAGCTGTTTAGTGACCGGGCAGCTGGTCATCACTTCTACACATTTACATTCTGGGACTGAGCATGAAGGTCAACTGAATAAGCAGTATTTATTAATTGTGACAAGGTGTTTAACACAAACCTAGAGACAGTACAAGAAACATGCACTTCACTTTTACTGATTCCAATGGAACTAGGTTCAGATGTTATTGTCTATCCCTGGTTTTATACCTAGCTGATCCATCCTGATGCCCTACCCCTGGATGGAGACTCATCGCTTGGTCACTTTTGGGCTTGGGTCTTCATCTGGGAACCTTTGAAGTCTTCGGCAGGAAGGATAGTGTTAAGTCTGTGATGAACTCAGAAATGACTCTGACCTGCTAGTTTCTCAGGAGCTCTTGGTTGCACAATTCCACTCGACTACAAACTGTTGTAGAATGGATATTATTTACATTGACATTATTTCCTGTTCAGTGTCACCCAAACGAGGATGAGGTTCCCTTCTGTGTCTGGTTCCTCTCACGGTTTCTTCCTCATATCATCTCTGAGAGTTTTTCCTCACCACCATCACCTCAGGCTTGATCATTAAGGATATATTTTAGATATAATAAGTAACTTAATTTGAAACTTTTAATTTTTTATTCTGTTTCTGTAGCTGCTTTTAGACAATATCAATTGTTATAGACATCTTACTGACTCTCCAGAATCTCTCCAGATGTTCCCTGTTGCACTTGGTTCATGGCTTCTACCAACGTCTCTACTCTATAATACAGAAAAAACACTCACTCCTTTTCTTCTATGGCAATAGAGAAGATGAATTTGCTGTTTCTGCTGCAACAATGCAGAAAAGGAACTGACCATAATGACAGGAAGTGGTACAGGAAGTAATTGTTAACCTGCTGCTTACTTCACTCCTTGTTAAAGGAATCCAGCTCTAGAGGAAGGGAAGAAATAACCAGCAGTGTTTCCATATCTTGTGAGCTTCGATCTTATTGACATGGTTCTGCAGTTAGGGCAAGGCCTGTCGAAGATGATCCACTCCAAATAATTTGGATATTGATTGTGTCCATCATCCAACTCCACTGAGGCCTGGCAACACAAAGCGTGTGCAATTCTGTGCTGAGGTAAAAGAGGTTAGGGAAAGTTCAAGAAGTCACAAACATGCTGGACTTTGGACTGTTCTGGTGTGAAGAGTAACACAACCAGGACAAGATGACCATGACAACACAACCAGGACAACATGACCGTGACAACACAACCAGGACAACATGACCGTGACATCATGACCGTGAAAACACATCCGGGACAACATGACCGTGACAACACAACCAGGACAACATGACCATGACAACACAACCAGGACAACATGACCGTGACAACACAACCAGGACAACAGAACCGTGACATCATGACCGTGAAAACACATCCGGGAGAACATGACCGTGAAAACACAACAGGACAACATGATCATAACTACACAACCAGAACAACAGAACAGTGACAAGATGACCATGACAACACAACCAAGACAACATGACAGTGACAACACAACCAAGACAACATGACAGTGACAACACAACCAGGACAACATGACAGTGAAAACACAACCAAGACAACATGACAGTGACAACACAACCAAGACAACATGACAGTGACAACACAACCAGGACAACATGACAGTGAAAACACAACCAAGACAACATGACAGTGACAACACAACCAAGACAACATGACAGTGACAACACAACCAGGACAACATGACAGTGAAAACACAACCAAGACAACATGACAGTGACACCACAACCAAGACAACATGACAGTGACAACACAACCAGGACAACATGACCTTGACAACACATCCAAAAAAACATGACCGTGATAACACAACCAAGACAACATGACAGTGACAACACAACCAAGACAACATGACCGTGACAACACAACCAGGACAACATGACCTTGACAACACATCCAAAAAAACATGACCGTGATAACACAACCAAGACAACATGACAGTGACAACACAACCAAGACAACATGACCGTGACAACACAACCAGGACAACATGACCTTGACAACACATCCAAAAAAACATGACAGTGATAACACAACCACGACAACATGACCCTCACAACACAACCAAGACAACATGACAGTGACAACACAACCAAGACAACATGACCGTCACATCACAACCAAGACAACATGACAGTGACAACACAACCAAGACAACATGACCGTGACAACACAACCAGGACAACATGACCGTGACAACACAACCAGGACAGCATGACAGTGACAACACAACCAATACAACATGACCGTGACAACACAACCAGGACAACATGACAGTGACAACACAACCAGGACAACATGACCGTGACAACACAACCAGGACAACATGACCGTGACAACACAACCAGGACAACATGACCATGACAACACAACCAGGACAACATGACCGTGACAACACAACCAGGACAACATGACCGTGACAACACAACCAGGACAACATGACCGTGACAACACAACCAGGACAACATGACCATGACAACACAACCGGGACATCATGACCGTGACAACAAAACCAGGACAACATGACCATGACAACATGACCATGACAACACAACCAAGACATCATGACATGTGTCACATTTGTGTATGTGACAAATAAATTTGAACTTGTCTTTATATTTACTTGCTAACTCCATAACAGGAAGAGAAAAGTCAGAAGAGAAGGAGGACAAGTGTGAGAACCTTTTACAGGCAACAAGTGTAGCACCGTCAGGTGGCGTGAACCAATTTTCTTGAACGCATCCTCAAATGTGTCTGAGCTCCTGAGCTGAACTTCCCAATACGGTAATGACTGGTTTCCTTCATCAGAACTTCCGTTCCTGGGAATACATAGACAATAAAGCTGGAGCGCTGACTCAGCAGTCAGGGTTCTGGACCACTGATAAGAACGTCATGAGTTCAAATCCATGTGATTGAGTGAAGCCCAAGTCGGCAAAAAAAACACGTGAATAAATCTACAAATTAAAAACAGAGAATGTCAAAATGAAAAATAGAAAGGAAACATAATCGTCACTGGACGATTAAGGATGGTTAAAACACACACACACACACACACACACACACACACCCCTTATGCACATAGATACACTCATTGTGTTTTTGTTAGTGTGTGTGTGGTTTCTAAATGTGCTTATGTTAGGAATTAGATAAGTTCTCCTCTGAAGTCATTAACAGACTAGCACAAGGTCAGCACACACACACACACACACACACACACACACACACACACATACACACACACAGCCCTTGTTACACAGATACACATCTTTGAAAGGTTGAACTCAATCAATAACGGAAAAACAGAGAGTCTTCCTCACAATGGATGCATTTGAGACAGATCCAGGGCAGGACAAACATTAAAAAAACGATAAAAAATAAATCAGCTATAAAGCCTCGATATAATAAAACCGCTCTTATGATCTAGCAAATCATTTGTGATGTAGAAAAGTGTGTTTCCTGGAACGTTAACAGTATGGAATAAAGTGGCTATACTTTAGAAAAAGAAATCACACACACACACACACACACACACAAATACACACACACACTTTTGGTAAATGGAATCCTTGGGCTTTAAGATCTCATTCTTAAATAAATGATTATCCTCTGCATCACTTCCAGTTTCCTGCTGCTAACTTCGGGGAGGTGTGGCCTAAAGGGGTGGGGCACAGCCACTGGCCCCGCCTCACCCTGTGCAGTTAACTTCATGTTTATCGATTACAGTAAATCCTTTTGAATGCAAAACCACATCTCCAATCTGATGGCATCACTGAAGACCTTGATGTGTTTGAGGAAGATATTTACAGGAAAGGTCTGTGGGTGGTGTCTGATGCTCGTAGCTCCAGCACAAAAACTACAACAGCAAACTTCAGACGTCTAACATTCTCTGGCTGACAGTCTAGGGTCAGGAGTTTTCAGCAAATCTGTTTCTTTTCCTTTTAAATCAAAATGCCAGTTAATCATTAAATATGATTTAAGACACTATAGGGCTTCTTACACATGAAATAGATTCCCCTGGGTCCTAGTAAACTCCAGGTTAATGCAATCCTGGGTTATCATGTTTCACACTGCTCATACATAACCCGGGGGTTAGTACGGGGGGTTTATTAATCTTAATCTAATGTTTCACATTCTACCTTCCTAAACCCTGGATTAACCTTCTTCTTATTTGCATATTTATGCCGTCAACAACCCTGATTGGATAAATCCTGCACGTGAATGCTTTAAATAACGACTCGTCTCACGCTTTCACATCATTGAGGAAAAAAGTTCATTTCTGTCGCTCTGCACCTGAGCAGGTTTTGTTATCTTTCACAGCTTTATCACTGTTTTGAAGTTTGTTGTGCAGTTAATCAGGCGTTCGTTCCTTGATCTGTACCTCATTTTACAGTGTGACACATTTGCCCCTCACTATGAAGCTCTACTACTTTATCTACCAAGCCAGTTTTAGGTTTTGAAGTTTTGCTACGTCCTGATTTTCACGTAACATAATCACGCGCTGTTCCGTTACTGATTAGGTGTCTGTAGTTAAGCAACAAACCGCGGCAACGAAAGATTCTAACATTTCAACTTTTCTCACTGTACTTTTGGCACCGCAATGAATCAACAAATGAAAGAACAAATGAAGGAATGAAAGAATGAATTAATTGCTTAATGAATGAATGACTGGATGAATGAATGCATGAATGGATGAATGAATTACTGTGTGAATGAATGAATCAATGAATGAACGAACGGATGAATGAATGAATGAATGAATGAATAGACAAACAAACAAAAAACAAACACATACCTAAATTAATGAAGAAATGAATGAATGAATAAATGAATAGACAAACACATGCCTGAATAAATGAATGAATGAATGAACAAGCAAGCAAACAAAAGCATACTTGACTGACTGGCTGACTGACTGACTGACTGAATGAATGAATGAATGAATGAATGAAGAACAAAGAAACAAACAAACATAAACAAATGAACAAATAAATGAACAAACAAACAAATAAATAAATATATAAAACAAATATTAGAAAAAGCACATTTAGGTTTGAGTTACAGCTGGAATTCTTTATCCATCTTATTGACTAGAACCTTTCTACACAATCCTCATTAGCTACATATTATAAAAAAAATCATAGATTTGAGATGTTACACTTTTGTAAACAAACAAACAAATTAAAACTATGGGACATTTGTGTAACTGATGAACACCATTCATTCATTCATTCATTCATTCATTCATTCATTTTCTACCTCTTATCCGAACTACCTCGGGTCACGGGGAGCCTGTGCCTATCTCAGGCGTCATCGGGCATCAAGGCAGGATACACCCTGGACGGAGTGCCAACCCATCACAGGGCACACACACTCATTCACTCACGCAATCACACACTACGGACAATTTTGATGAATGTTAATTAGCTGAATTCAGACAGTGACAGTCATCTAACAGAAGTATTTAATGCACAGAAACTTCCTTCAGTTTCTGAAATAAAATCTCTAACTGTATGTTTTTTGTGAATAACAATATTACAGCATGTCACAGTATGAGCAGTTTGTGCGAGTGTGATGAATCCAACGCTGTTATTTTCTGTATAACGCAACAAAGTGCAGTGAACACACACTAACACACTCCTCTGCATTGTTAACCCGTGGAGCTCGGACAGATCGGATACACAGATTACATCATTCATACAGTTAACAAGTGATCAATAAGTAATCTCGGCATGCCTCGGGCTCTTTATCGTCTTCTGAGGGCACATTAGTGCAGCCTGTCATTTACATCTCAATAAGCATGTGTGTGTGTGTGTGCTTCTGCTGCATCATTGTGAACTCCGTGGCTCTGTGTGTCGCCCATGTTACACACTCGCAGGAGACATCATTTCCAGGTCGTGACCTCTGGAGATGTCGATAGAGAAGGTTTGATTCGTTAGTGAGCTCATTAACCCTCGTGCTCTTCTTAAAGCCATGACGATAAACCCTGTGTGTGTGATTTTTTTCCTTGTAAATCACTGGTTATTAAAGTATTGGCACCCAGACGATTATTAACACTTGGCGCAGCCTCTCCTGGAGAGAATAAGTAGCATACGATCATTTGAAAGGAATTGTAAAAGTGGAAAGATCAACCCCAGGGCCATCACAAAGCTCAGAAGTAGTAAGGAAGAGATAAATGTCTTAATAAATGAAGGTCTTATTAAGAGAATTCTCTCATGTCAGATCAAGAGAACGGCACATAGGGCATTATAACTGGCCCCTACTGGTCTTAATGAATAGACTTCTATTAGTAGCATCACAAATATCCTGTCTAGTTCTCTGTTAGATGTGAGAAATTTGTACAATACGTGATCTGGGTGTACAATAATAACCAGGGTTGCCAGATCTACACAAAACTCCAAAGGAGTCCTCACTTTAAAGCCTTTTCCAATGGTCAATTTAGATTTTTTTTTTAATTATTATTAATTAATTAGATTTAAGATAAAAAAGTCTGTTCCAACTGTTCATATGTATGTTTGGTATGTGGTAAAATTATGCAACTGGCAACCCTACCTAAACTGCTTTATGCAATACAATAAAAAATTGTCTTAACAAGTTCATATATCTTGAATGTACTCCTAAAGGTCTACATTTCATATTAAAAGACTAGAAAGAAACCAAATCTAAGATTATTAAATCTATTTCTAGGCAGATTTGACTATTTTTAAGCTTTAAATAGTCTTGTTCTGTTGGTAGTTCATGTTGCTCAGTTTGAGCATTCATTTAAAGGAAGAAATACAAATAAGAAATAGACACTGAGATCAATATGAGCATTATCTTTAAAATAATCAAATATGCCTTGAAATAATCTTTGCTTTATTGTAATCGTATAACAAGTAATAGTAAATCAATTTGACTTAAATCAAAATTATATATATATATATATATATATATATATATATATATATATATATATATATATATATATATTTTTTTTTTTTTTTTGCAGTGTGATTTAGAACAAGTCAAATACATCAAATGGAATAGATAATTAGTCTTAATTTTTTTAAACAAATGCCTTTTTTTCAAGATAGAAACTAACTAAAAGTGTTAAATATATTTAAATATTTAAATACATTTATATTTATTTAAACAAATATTTTTCTGATGATTTGAACACATGCTAGAGCTCTTATTACGGGATCCCCTTTGTAAGGCCAAATTGTAATCGTAACCTCCCGGCAGAGGCAAATGTGAACGTCCAAATGTGATATATCTAATAATTACTAGACGTCTAAGAAGATTTCACATAAACACATCTATCTATCTATCTATCTATCTATCTATCTATCTATCTATCTATCTATCTATAATATTCATACACTTCATGTGAATGACATTAAGCTTTATATTCACATTTTTTAAATAAATACATTTTATATAATAGCGATTTTAAGTTTCACTTGACTATATAATACAAGGGAAATTGTTCTCATATCGTCTCAGGGACTTTTTCTTCATTAGCTTGCTCATTAGAGCTAAATATAATTAAAAAATGTCAATTTTTCCTGTAAATTTTTATATTCCTGTAAAGATACTAAAGAAACAGATAATGTCTGTTATTATTAAGTGCTATAGAAATAAAATTGAATTGAATATTATCCTCTGTATCACTTCTGTTTTTCTGCTACACAATTAATAAAATCTTAACCTCCTGGCAGAGGCAAATAGATTTTAGGTAGAAAGATGCTAGTAAAACTCATCTTGACAGAAACGGGACGATGCTAAAGACAAATCTTGATTTATTATCAGTGAAAACAATTTGGATGCATTTGATTTGAAACATTCTTGGATTTGAATCATTTTTAAAAGCACTGTATTCAAAAACTCTAAAGAATCTAAAGATCCTGTTATGAGAAGGATTGTTGTTATAGTGTATATAGTTAACTAGTGTTTTTAGCTTTGATTAAAAAAGGATAATATATTAAAAAGGGGTTGATATTCTTTTTGTAATAAATGTATACATTCCTATTAAGGCTGACAATATATATTTTTCCAGGTGAAAATATTTTTTAGCATTTTGAACATGAACACGGCTTGTTATTCTCAGGTAATCGGCCGCTCTGTAAATTTTGCTTGGTTAAGCGAGATTAAGCCTGTTGGATTTTTTTTTTCTTTCTCAGGGACAGCTCAGGGATCCTGGAGCAGGTTAGACGTGTTTGTTCTTTTGTTTTCTTTCCATCGGTCGTGTCCCTTGTTTTCCCTGGTGTGTGTGTTATCCTGATTATAAATACTGTATATCCCAGCTGTATAATGCTTGGTGCTGTGTAGGTTGCTTGTCTTGCCTCTGGCCTGCCTCTCTCACAGGCCACACAATTACCGTTACATATAACCCGTCTCCGTAGCCGGCTAAACATCCCGACGTTTCTGTTACCTCCTGTGTATAACGAGCCAAAACATCCACAGGGTTGTAACAGTTTTTTCATAGTTCAAAATTTCTTGTTGTTTTCTTAAGTGAAGTTCTCCCAGGCTGCCGCACCACGTTATATCCTTTAGTCTGGATGGTTATGGCTTGTTTGCCACATGTGGCCTGGATTCTACCATTTTACTCAGATCATATCAGATTTCCCGTATTGCACTGCTTTGCTTAGTTTGTACCATTTATATTGTATCATACAGCTGTTTACTGGATATTGTATAGTTTTGTCTTTGTCACTACACCGATCATGACCACCTTCCTACAGTAATATTGTGTTAGTCCCAGTTTTGCTGCCAAAACAGCCCTGACCCATCAAGTCATGGACTCCACAAGACCCCTGAAGGTGTGCTGTGACTGAATTGAAATCTAGGTAATTTGAGACCTCAAACTCGTTGTTGTGCTCCTCAAATCGTTCCTGAACCATTTTTGTTTTGTGGCAGGGCCAATTATCCTGCTGAAGGAGGCCACAGCTATCCATGAATACCGTTTACATGTAAGGGTGTATAGGTATGTTGTACTGTATGTGTCAAAGTAACCTCCACATGGATGGCAGGACCCAAGGTTTCCCAGCAGACCATTGCTCAAAACATCACACTGCCTCTGCTGGCTTGCCTACTTCCCATAGTGCATCATGGTGCCATGTGTTCCACAGTTTATGGTGAGACGCTTCAGAAAATATGATGTCCAGGTTGCCAGTAAGGCAACATAGTAAGCATTGATGGCTGCTATATTTTGCAGTGGAGAGAGAGAGAGAGAGAGAGAGAGAGAGAGAGAGAGAGACAGACCGCCAGACAGACCCCTTTAAAATGGCCGACTCCCTGATCAGTGCACTAGTGGTTGGATTCAGTGATTTTAAAAAAAATCTTGCTACTTGACATAAAAATCCATTGATTCATTGGACCACTGAATTATTATTGCCCCTACTGGTCAGAAATGGGAATTGCAACAAATACTAATAGATGCCCATTGTGGTGAGAATCACGCTGCCCTGTGCTGGAAGAGTTAATTATGTGGTTGGCAGCCAGGGTTGTTGTAAAGGTGTCTTAGATTTATAGCAAATCAACAGAATCAAATATAATAAATATCTTCAAATTCAGGCAAAGTACAAAACAGAGGGAGCATCTCAGTACGCTTCCTATCTCCATTGATCTCCCTTCATCAGTGAACATCTGAAGACTTCAGCATGAAGGAATTAGTGTTGGGTCTGTACATTATTTACTGTCCAGTGTCACCCAAATGAGGATGAGTTTCACTTCTGAGTCTGGTTCCTCTCAAGGTTACTTTCATGGTATCTGTTTCCTTTCACATTTAACACGTTATATTTAAAATAATAAAACTCTTAAACAAAGAGCGTAAACATTAAGATCTCTCAATCTCTCCGTCTCTGAGGACCGTAACACAACAAGACGGACTGTGTGTCAGCGTGCAACGTGGTGTGACATGGTGCTACATGGTGCTCTGGCTGTATCGCCCCACCCGGTGCTCCCCAAAGCAGATGGAGACACTCTTTAGGGAGCGAGGGAGACAGAAAGAAAGAGAGGGACAGGAGTGTGCACTTACAAATGAGCAGAGTTTTATGGCTTTATTGCTCCTGATGCTCAGGGCTTCCATACAGCTGTAGGGACAAAACAACGACTCGATAATGATTAACATCCAGCTCAGTGTGACTTCCAAGCTTAATGATGTCTCTACTTTATTAACGGAAATGTGGGAGTCATATCAGCCAAATGTGCCTTATAGAGTCCAACAGACTGTGGTCCCACTCCAATCAAGGTGCTAGCAACGGAGGTTATTTAGCTAAAGTTTTGAGTGCCTCTCTGTGCGATAACACCTTATTTTATGGAACTTTTCGCTAGCAAGCAACTCCACACGGCACATTTCATAAATTATTTAATATTTGAATCTATTAAACAAATCAGCTAGCTAGCTTAATAGTTTAAAACTGTGCTACAATTTTTACATAAATGCCTCAATCTTATCACAATTTTTGTTTAGTCACTCAAAAAGACAGCTAGCTATATTTATTTACCTATTTATATGTAAACATTTATTCAAGCAGCACATTTACTTGATTTATTTATTGCTTTAATCTATTAAAAATATTAGCTAGCTAGCTTGATAGTTCACAAAAAATTTTTAAGTAACTATCTTATTGTCAGCACTTTATTTGTTGCTCATTTTAGTCACACTAACGACGGCTACATATAATTCATACCTTACAATAGGGAGCTTTTAGATAACTGGTTATGCCACACAGCATATTTATTATTATTGAATGCTTTAATCTATTATAGGTATTAGCGTGCTAGCTGGATAGTTTACCATCATGCTACAAGTAAAATTTTTAAATAAATAACTAATTTTTAACACTATTTTTGTTTTATCACTCAAAAAGACAGCAAGGTATATTTCCTACATCATCTTCAGGGACGTTTATCCAACTAGCTACATTGAACAACACCTTTACTAAATTATTTATTGCTCGAAACTATTAAACAGGTGTTAGCTAACCTGTAGTGAATTAATATAGTATTATACAATTAAATAAGTTACTAAATGAGCCAGGTATTATGCTGAGAGCTTTCTAATATGACTAGCTATTTACAGTAGCTATTTGTGTTCAGTCACTCTAATGACACCTAGCTATCCATTTAAAACAGCATGTTGTACTCTTCATAGCGTATTTAACAGATAAACTTTAGTACACTGCCATGCCTTTATAGCTAATTTGATTCGGTCTTTTAACATTATGGTGTAATATTTGCTGGCTGTTAAAAATTCTTTAGTGGTTTATTTTTCTACACCTCTAATGTTAGCTTGACTTTATCTATGCATCATTCATATCCTTTCTTTTAGAGCATGTCAGATTAAGTTTAGCCCTACAAGCTAATCAATACATGAGCTTAAGGACTGACTGAACTTAAGGTGGTCGTTATTAAAGCTCCATTAGTTCATACTGAAGTGAATAAAGTGATTATTTCAGGTATTAGTGCTGGATTGTTCATGTACAGTTATGATAACAGCTAGCAGAATGATTGTTCATGTACTGTTATGATAACAGCTAGCACAATGACATGCTAGCTAGTAGCTAGCACACCGAAGAGGTGTCAACATTGACATACATTAGCTAAACACACAGCTACTTTAGCTAACTAAGACGTTAAATGAAGCTAGCTGAGTCACATTGTGTTTATAAAAACAAACCTCTAAATAACAGAGTGGCTTAACAGCCAGCAATTACTATGCTATAACGTATTATTAGTTTACAATAAAGTAAGTATTAATTCATGTTCCGTTAGTTTAAAGTGTTAGCAAAGAAGCTAATAAAAGTTAGCTATCTGTGTAGGTTATGTAGGTAATGTTTAGCTAATGAAGTGCAGTCTGATGTTCCTTTGTGTAGCATTCATGATGAAAAACCTGTGTGTTTTATTTTTTTTAACATGCTGAACTTGAACTGAACATTGATTTGCTTTTTTAATAGCTAACAGAAGCTAGCTTTTCTAATCCAGATCCTTATTTCAGTTTCAATCCGAATATGACGAGAAGCACGCGATACAGCAGGAAGTACAGGAAGTATCTAATCTCAGTCTCCACACAACGGCTGTGTTACTGCTCGTTAGAAGAGGACACGGTATATTTCTTGCCGATTTAAAAAAAAGGCACAGCTCGATCTCGCCTGGAGAAAGCCTGCTCTCTCAGATCCCACAGTCTTTCATGTGAGACAGGTTTGATTGACGGCGTGCAGGATGGAGACAGACTGATCTCCTGGAAACGCCTGAAGATTGACAGGAACACAGGCTAATGCAGTCCCTTTACAGGAGCTTAGCGTCAGCAGCAGGAGGAGGAATGAAACTGATCAAGTGCTGTAGTGTGCATTACTTACATTCTGCCTCGTTGAGTCAGGATTTTACTGTGTGAGGAAATTCTCTCAGTTTTCTAACCAGTAAAATTTCCACTGAATTAAAAAAAAAGATAAAAAAAATCTTAAAAACTAGAACCTTAAGCTGACCGTCGCTTTAGATGAATAATAAAACATTTCTGAAGTAACATTATACGGGAACAATAAAGAGAATATTCTTATATTCTTACTAAACTCATCACCTTGTTAATTTAATTAGAAAAACTCTTCAAAAATCAGGTTTTGAATTTTTTTTAAATTTATAATCAGGTATGAATTATAAAAAGCAGGTATGAATGAAATTTCGAATTATAATGTTATTATGAATACCTGGGTTATAAACCTGAGAAGATAATTTATTATTCCCTGCAGAGTAATGAGTGTTTTATGAGAATGTGTGTGTTATTAGAGTGTGTGTGTTATGAGTGTGACATCACCAGCTTATTGTTCCTCGTCGCCAGAAGCTCAACATCTTCCACGAAGACAGAAACCTGAGCACGGCTGTCGTCACGGGTGTCATAAAGTAGACAGGAAGTCTCATTCAGAAGACGTACACCTCGTATCACACTATCTCATCATCACACACCACACACACACAGAGCAGGGATAATAACCCAGAGATCAGGATATTTACTGCTCGTCCAGCTTGTTCTGGCTCTAACAGATGCCAGAGTCTGGATGCGAGCAGGCTGATCGGACAGTACGCCGTCTCCTCTGTCCTCAACCAGCAGTTAGCGCTGACTCCATAAGTGACCCGGATTATGAGCTGGACGTCGGCATGGCCTCAGGAGGGAGGTTGAGATGGACCAAGGTCTTATTGCCCCGTGCTGATCGGCGGCATTTCTGCACTTTATTGGCTCATTATTCAGCCTGGACAAAATAACAGGCAACCACTAAAGCACAAAATGGTGGATATTAACCAGAGAGACCGTGTTTTATTCCCTGTCCATGTTCGACAAGCTTGATTATATGTGGCTGTAAGTGGTAATAATAACAGACTCCTACATCCACGTGATGCTCATGCACATGCTGATCTACTCTTCTCTTTCAGCTAGCGTTCACGTCTCTTCTCTGATCCGTCTCTATCTGAGAGAACACTACCACAGGAGAGGACGAGTTCTGCTCTGTAATATCGCTTTCTGTAACGCTTTCATCCTCCTGATGTCTCTGAAGCTGCCTGAGAAAATCTCAACAGTAAAACATGGCATAAACACACAGCTGTAGTGGATAAAGCTGCTAACACAAGACAAGAGGAATGAGTCGGAAAAAGAAACAAAGAAAAGTTCAAGTGAAGAAAAAAATACATATAGGAAAGAAATATTAAATATCAATAAAAAAAATAAAAAAAAACAAACAAACAAAAAAAAACTATGAAAAATGAAGAAGTGAAAGAAAAAGTCAAATAAAAAAAGACTGTTAAAAGAGAGAAAATTAAAAATAAAATAAAAATATTAGGGTGAAAGCAAACAAGCAAGAACAAAAGAACCAAAAAATAGTTAACAAAGAAAATAGTTCACAAGTAAGAAATAGAACAAAAAAGAGAAAGAAAGAAAGAAAGAAAGAAAGAAAGAAAGAAAGAAAGAATGAATAGTGGGGGGAAGAAAACAAAAGAGAAAGCAAGGATGAATGAAAAAAGAATACAATTATGTAAAAGGTAGGAAAAAAATATAATTAAAAGCAAAAGAAAGAAAGAAAGAAAGAAAGAAAGAAAGAAAGAAAGAAAGAAAGAAAGAAAGAAAGAAAGAAAGAAAAAAGAAATCTATTTGCTATCTATGTGCAACGTTGTGGGTAACTCACATGCTTCAACATACACTGAGAAAAACAAAAAATAAATGATGAACAAAGAAACAGTGTGCAGTAAAGCTAATAGGATTTGAGACAGAGCCTCACAGTGACTGATGATGTAGTAACAACACTAATATTGTAATAGGGACGCTATAATGTTGTAGTAAAGACAGTATAATTAGAGACAGAGCCTCATAGTGACTAGTAGTGTAGTAACGACACTATAATGTTGTAGTAAAGACAGTATAATTAGAGACAGAGCCTCATAGTGACTAGTAGTGTAGTAACGACACTATAATGTTGTAGTAAAGACAGTATAATTAGAGACAGAGCCTCATAGTGACTAGTAGTGTAGTAACGACACTATAATGTTGTAGTAAAAAGACAGTATAATTAGAGACAGAGCCTCATAGTGACTAGTAGTGTAGTAACGACACTATAATGTTGTAGTAAAGACAGTATAATTAGAGACAGAGCCTCATAGTGACTAGTAGTGTAGTAACGACACTATAATGTTGTAGTAAAGACAGTATAATTAGAGACAGAGCCTCATAGTGACTAGTAGTGTAGTAACGACACTATAATGTTGTAGTAAGCACTGTATGATTTGGGACAGAGCCTCACAGTGACTAGTAGTGTAGTAACGACACTATAATGTTGTAGTAAGCACTGTATGATTTGGGACAGAGCCTCACAGTGACTAGTAGTGTAGTAACAACACTATAATGTTGTAGTAAGCACTGTATGATTTGGGACAGAGCCTCACAGTGACTAGTAGTGTAGTAAAGACACTATAATACTGTAATAAGGTGACTATAATTTGGGACAGAGCCTCACAGTGACTAGTAGTGTAGTAATGACACTATAATGTTGTAGTAAGCACTGTATGATTTGGGACAGAGCCTCACAGTGACTAGTAGTGTAGTAATGACACTATAATGTTGTAGTAAGCACTGTATGATTTGGGACAGAGCCTCACAGTGACTGATGGTGTAGTAACAACACTATAATGTTGTAGTAAGCACTGTATGATTTGGGACAGAGCCTCACAGTGACTGATGGTGTAGTAATGACACTATAATGTTGTAGTAAGCACTGTATGATTTGGGACAGAGCCTCACAGTGACTAGTAGTGTAGTAATGACACTATAATGTTGTAGTAAGCACTGTATGATTTGGGACAGAGCCTCACAGTGACTGACGGTGTAGTAACAACACTATAATGTTGTAGTAAGCACTGTATGATTTACTCTATAATTTGGGACAGAGCCTCATAGTGACTAGTTGTATAGTAGGAACAGTATAATTTGAGACACAGCCTGCAGGTCAGGTGTGGAGGAAACCAGATCCTGGTGCGTTGCACTTTCAGAGCTGTGTGTTGAAAATAATTAGGCAGCTTAAAAGCACCATCTGTGTGATGAGTTGCTGGCAAAGCAGCAGGCACCAGATGCCACCTGGAAGTGCCTCTTATACTATGTTCCCTCTTTACACCCACATAAGGAACTGCAAAACACTTTATAGGGGAGAAACGGGAGCCATTACGCTGAGCTGACTTCATTAGAGCCGCACCAAACGCAACATCAACCACACGACTGACACTTCCTAAATTCTGCTAATGAACACGCACTTATTAAACCACTGTCCCATTTCAACTCTTTAGATTTTATAGCAGAACAAATGGAACGTCCCAAATCTATCGTTCTTTCATCATATATCACTAATAACGAATGAGCTGAATAATCAGCGCTCCAGGTTAAATCTAGTGGAACAGTTCAAGATGATCTTCAGTCTCTTGGAGAGAAAAACAATCGAAATCTTGATTCTGTGTGTTATAGATTCTCTATCTAATAATATACACAGAGAGATGTTAACAAAGTTAAGTGATATTTATGGAAGGAGTCTTCAGTGTCAGAGCTTTTTTACAGTCAGTACGTTTTCCACTACAGGAATAATAATAATAATAATAATAATAATAATAATAATAATAATAATAATAATAATAATAATAACAGACAGTCAGACAGGCATACAGACAGACAGATAGATAGATAGATAGATAGATAGATAGATAGATAGATAGATAGATAGATAGATAGATAGATAGACAAACTAACCTGACTCATGAACGTACCACACCATTAAATGTAACCATAAATATATAAAAAAGTTCATTAATTTCATTCATTAATTCATAAAAAATATTAGTTTTGGGATCTGATTTGTAAAAAAAATAAAAATTAAAATTAAGAAAACAATTAAAGGAATCCAGAAAAGATAGTTGGACAAAAAAGAAAAAAAGAAAGAAAGCAAAAAAAAAAGTGTGAGTAAAAAATGAGATGAGTAAAAAGCAAGAAATACGGAAAAAATTTGGATAAAAGAAAGACAGACAGAAAAATGAGAGACAAAAAAGGAAATAAAAGAAAAAAAATTAAGAAAGAAAGAAAAAAAGAAAGAAAAGTATACATAAAAAAATAAGAATAAAAAGCAAGAAATACTAGCAATATAAAAAGAAATAATATAAAGGAAAAATTAAACATGAAATAAAAAAAATAAAGAATAAAAATACAATAAAGAAAGAAAGAAAGAAAGCAGTTTAGTTTAGAGGACTGGACTTAGTCTGAACTGATGTGAGGATGATGGTGGTGATGAGGAGGACTGGGAGGCTGGAAGGGTTAAAAGCGAGCGATTGATCGGTGTATTGAATCTCACGCTCTTACTGCTGTTACTGGATATTAGCCTGAGCCGAGATGCCCCGTGATAAGGGTTTTTTTTTTCCCTCAGAGCGGACGCTCCTCTGGGGCAGATACGGTTTCCTGAAGCCCACGTGATGCTGAGCTCAGGAACTTTTTACCTCATGGAGTAAATTCAGGGCCTTATCGAGTTACAGGCCGGCTCGCTTCCAATGGCACGAATACTTTAGCCCTGTGTCATTGGGCTGGAGCTCTAAAAGCCTCGGCCGGACATTAGGAAGAATTAAAGCAAGCAGTAAACAGCGTCTGTGTTTCATTGATAACGCAGCTTGCTTTAGTAATTAGGGTTATTGTGATGGTGGAAGTGTGAAGCATCAGCACTAAACACTTTTTAACACAAGACAAGACATCCGTCCGAGAACAAGACTCAAGCGGTCAGACTGCTTCCCTCAAACAGCCCAGACTCAGTTATTAAAAGTCATAATTCTATCATGGACATGATGCTCAGGTCACGTTGTAGCTGAGGAAGTAAAAGTGTAGGTGTCGGGGTTGTGTTCCAAACACAGTCTCGTTCCCTATTCCCTAAAGCGGATAATCGTGTAGCGTTCTTGCTCAAGAGAATTGAATTCCTTTGAAACATTATTATTATTATTATTATTATTATTATTATTGTTGTTGTTGTTGTTGTTGTTGTTGTTGTTGTTGTTGTTAATAATAATAATAATAATAATAATAATAATAATAATAATAATAATAATAATAACAATATTATTGTTATTATTATTATTATTATTATTATTATTATTATTATTATTATTATTATTATTATTATTATTGTCTTGTTCCTCCTTTTTGGCTTTAATTACAAAAGCACAGATTGTCACAGTCCCGGGTAAAAAGGAAGACATTCCAAATGATGGAAAACTGCACACTGACACCAGAGTCTCCTTCCATTAAATAAATAAATAAATAAATAAATAACATGAACTAATTTGCCTCATAAAGGTTTACAACATTAAATGGATAAAATGTAAAATGTTATTTTATATGAATAAAAAAATGTTAGCTTTGGGGTCCAATCTTCAATTCAGTCTTAGAATAGGGGGAAAGAAAGAAAGAAAGAAAGAAAGAAAGAAAGAAAGAAAGAAAGAAAGAAAGAAAGAAAGAAAGAAAGACACTAAAATAAGGGCGAGCTAAATAAAAAACTAAGAAGTAATAAAGTAAGGAAAGAGAAGTACGAGTAAAAGAAAAGCAAGAATTACCTTTAAAGACAGTTTAGTTGCTGTTATTCTTTTTTAAGATAATGTACTGAATAAAGACTTTAATATAATACGTGTGATTTGAAACACAGCCGACGAGTTAATCTGCAGCTTCTGACCAATCAGATCAGGGAATTTAACAACACTGTGGTACAAACTGTTTATACATCCGTGTTCAGGTTTAACTGTCACGTTAACGCACAATGCAGAGAATTTGTGTGTGTGTGTGTGTGTGTGTGTGTGTTCACGAGGGAAAATAAAGGCATTGAGATGACTAAAGCATCATTTTAAGATTTTTGGAGATTTTGGAATGAACTAGTGTGCGCTTTCTCTCAAGGGTATGCCCCATCAGACCCCCCCCCACCCCACACACACACCAACCACTATTCTACTACATGCTAGCTCATTTATAAATAAATAAATAAATAAATAAATAAATAAAATTCTGTTTTTTTTTTCATTTATTTTTAATATATTTTTATTCAACTCTATAAGTTGATGTATCAGATAATTTAGAATTATTTCTAGAAACTTTTGTGTTTGTTTTATCCTTTTGTTTTCCTTTCTGAATGATTAAATATATTTTTTTCAATACTTTAAACACTGCATTAAAATATGACAGGCAAATAATTTGTAACAAGTTCTAATAAATTACTGTATGATCAGTGATGTTTTTAAACTTCGTGTCATATCGATTATATGTTAGGAGAATAAACGATAGCATAATACGATAGAAATGAGCAGAATGAGAGAGATTTCAGTAGAAAAACACTCCTGCTATAAGATCACACACACAAACGACTGACAGATTCATTTTGCATTTATTTTTAAAATTGAATTCAAAATGCCTGCACATCCCTTTAAGTTTTTAATACACTGCTGCATATATATTAAATAACTAATCATGAGTGAAGAATTAAATTAAATTAAATTAAAATTAAAAAAGTTTTATTAAAACCTGATTTAGAAGCATAGACTTTTGTGTATGGTTTAGTTTTTTTCCTTAATTATTTGGTTATTTGTTTGGTTCAAAATGAAATATTTATAAAATGTATTCATTGGAGAATTTATGAAAATAAAATTCATTACAAAATCATTTTGCACACAATTTATTTTAAGTAACACACATCTTAGAACACTGTTCAATTCTGATCTTTAAATAGAATTTGTATGTATTTTAATGATTACATTTTTGTACAATATATATACATATATAAAAAGAGAGATTAAAACCCCAGCTTGGTGTCACATGGTGTGTAACAAACACTTACACTAGCTCTAAGGGAGCGTGTTGTTTCCGTGACGGATGTTAATCCAGCAAAGATGCAGCGTTCGGTTCTTAGACCTGGACCCAGGCCGTGTGTTTAGAGTTTGGATCGATTTATTTATCTGTAACATTTATTTCACTGCATAATCTACAAAATCTTCATCAGAATATAAAAATAATAACAAGGGAAATCAAGAGCACACCAAAGCTCCCACCCACTTCCTGTCCTGATGGCAGGTGTGTGTGTGTGTGTGTGTGTGAGAGAGAGAGAGTGTGTGTTAGTGTGTGTGCAGGTGGGAGTGGAAAAGATGAACTTGCGACACCTAAAAAGTCTAAACATTACATTTACAAACATGTTCTAATTAACAAGATCATCAAGGAGCAGAAGAAGCAGGACTGGAGATCTTACCTCGAGACAAAGTGGGGCTGAGGCTGAGGCCGAGGCAGAGGTCAGGGTCAGGAGAGCGCAGGATGCCTGGCAGGCCGTGGCTGACGCCAGGAGCGACGGAGAGCCGGGTAGATGGAGGTGTTCTGCAGCGAGGACAAGAGGAGAGGGACGGACTGAGGCGAGGAGGCAGCGATGCTCGCTCTGCCTCTCCCTCAGTGAAAGCCGTCCCCGAGACTGAAAGGGTAATGGGATCCCGGCTCCTGAGATTTTAGCTTTCTTAATCATGGTCATAATTAATTCAAGAACATTGATAATTTCATTACATTCTTTTTTTTGCCTTATCAATAAATGATGTGCCTGCACTTTTGGTCTTGTGTACGGGAGACGGAGAGGAAGGGAGAGAGTTAGAAGGAGAGAGAGGATGAGGGCAGTAATACGCTACTAAGAGCAACGGGAGATGAAGACGATACAAACAGAAATGTGGTAATTATAATCTTTGACCAGGACACCGACAGCAGTATATGAAGTCAAGTGGCCACAAATAATTAATAAGGCCTTATGTCACGTGTGTGTGTGTGTGAGAGAGAGAGAAATAGAGAGAGAGAGAGAAAGGGATGTCCTGCACGTGCGCCTGTTTTGAAACTGAACAACAGTGGCATAATAAAAAATTCAAAAGTATTGAAGCAGAATGTGGGAGAGCTGTAAGTGAATTATTCTTCACTCTACACTACACAAACACCACTAATGTACTCGCTTCAGCTGCTTAGACACCGCACTGATGATGATGATTATTATTATTGTTGTTGTTTATGTTGTTTTTTAAACTTATTATTATTTTAATATTTTATTATTAGTCGTAGTATTAATAATAACATTAATATTAATAATAATAATAATCATTGTTATTTTTTTAATTGTTGTCATTGTGATAATAATAGCAATACCATCATCATCATTATCATCATCATCACTATCAGTTGTTTTATTATTAGTATTATTATTATTGTTGTTGTTGTTGTTGTTGTTGTTGTTTTCTTTTATTATTGATGTTAATAATAATATTTGTTTTGATTATATTTATGATTTTTTATTGTTGTTGTTGTGCTAATAATAATTGTACTATAACCATTATCATTATCATCATCATCATCATCATCATCATCATCGTCGTCGTCATCATTCATTCATTCATCTTCTACCGCTTATCCGAACTATTCTCGGGTCACGGGGAGCATGTGCCTATCTCAGACATCATCGGGCATCAAGGCAGGATACACCCTGGACGGAGTGCCAACCCACCACAGGGCACACACACACTCTCATTCACTCATGCAATCACACACTAGGGACAATTTTCCAGAGATGCCAATCAACCTACCATGCATGTCTTTGGACCGGGGGAGGAAACCGGAGTACCCGGAGGAAACCCCCGAGGCACGGGGAGAACATGCAAACTCCACACACACAAGGCGGAGGCAGGAATCGAACCCCCAACCCTGGAGGTGTGAGGCGAACGTGCTAACCACTAAGCCACCGTGCCCCGTCGTCATCATCAGTTGTTTTATTATTATTATTATTATTTTTATTAATGTCATTCTCGTTCTTCATCTTGATGATTGTTTTTTCTTCTTCTTAGTATTATTGTCACCCTCAAACCTTCAAAAACATCATCATCATCATCATCAGTTTTTAGATTCTTTTAGTGAGGAAAAACCCATATCTACCCCCACCTTCACCCCGGCCCTTAATGGATAAGACTGGACACCCTGTGCTGTGGAGACTCTGCTCTTAATGTGGCCAAGAACTATCACAACCCTTTTCAGTGACATTGCAAATGACTGAGAATAACATCACTGTTCTGAACCAGGACAGAAGATCTCTATCTTACTTTTCTAAGTGAGACCAGTCTGTGTGATCCTCAGTTTACTCCTGTTCCCACTGGCCTTTGGGCACGTTAGATATTTAATCCATATAAAGTATTAATATCTAGTTATATCCTTACTGCCAAACTCTACACAGTATCCCAACGTGTAACATTAAAGAATATCACATTCACACACAGGAAGTGGACGAGTTCTGGAGGAAATATCGAGTACAGTAAAGTGACGGATGAGTCTGTGCTGCTATATTAGGCAGTGACTGATAATCCTCAGTGGGAGAGTTAATCTGATAACAGGACTGAATGAAATGTCTCACTAAGGACTGTGCTCTCTCTCCCTCTCTCTCACTCTCTCTCTCTCTCTTTCTCTGTCTCTCTCTCTCTCTCTCTCTCTCTCTCTCTCTGTCATACACACAGAAAGACACACAGAAAGATACACACACATTTACACAGAGAGATACACACACACACGAAAAGACATGCACACAGAGAGACACACATACACATACACCCAAACACGAACACACAGAGAGACACACAGACAAGCACACACAGGGACACACATACACACAGAGAGACATGCACACACACACATATGCACACAGAAGGACACACAGACACATACACACAGACATGCACACACTGAGAAACACACAAACACACAGGCAAGCACACACAGAGAGACACGCACACAAGTACACACACATGCACAGTCAGACACAGACATGCACACACAAAGAGACACATGTAGAGAGACACACACTCAGATAGACACAAAGAGAGACACACAGAGAGAGACACATGCACAGAGACACACACACAGAGACACTTGCACAGAGAGACACATGCACAGAGATACACACACAGACTCACACACACTTACTCAGAGACGCAGGTACACACTGAGACACACACAGACGCACAAACACACACACACACCCCTTACATCCTTGCTACTTAAATTGCTACTTACATCAAGTCCATCAGCATCAGAGACACTGTTTGCTGTGTAAGTTTGGTGTGATTGGTTTTGTCCAGAGCTACAGGGCTGATGCTGATGATTAGTACCAGGATCTCACACACCTTCTGGTTTAACACATACTTCTCAAAACATAGCAATGAACCCCATCTGTACATAACCACTTTAACAGTACGGCAGATAAAAACTATTACAAACATTAACAAAGCTTTAATTCCTCCTTGACGTTAAAGAGAAAATGCTGAGTCATGAACGGCAACACGAGCAGGATCGTCTCTGCCCTAAGGACTGCTTTCAAATTAACGACTACACTTGACTTCATTTGTAGGTTTAACTTCAATTCAGTCGAATCCTGATGGAGACCCAGAGACACGTTTGTGGAACTGAAAACATCAGAGATTAAGAAAATATAAAACACTCGCAGAAACCAACCAGGACTTTACATTTTCTTGATCTATTGGCAGATCATTTTTCTCCTTTCTAGAAATAAAGTTGCAAAATAATCTGCCAAAGGTTTAAATTGGATTTCATGTAATCTTGTATATTTTTGTCTGTATTCAGGATATTTTCACTCAAGATTTTATAGGGATCGTTTTGTTATGCAAAACTAGCATAAACTAGTGTAAATCTGGCCTAAAACTAGCATAAACTATTATTAAACTAGCACAAACCTAGCCTAAAACTGGCATAAAACTTCTTTAAAAATGGCATAAACTAGCCAAAAAACTAGAATAAAAATAGCATAAACTTAGCCCAAAACTAACATAAAACTTGCCTAAACATAGCACAAACTAGCATAAAACTAGCCAGAAAGCTAGTATAAAACTTGAATAAACTAGCATAAAACTAGCCTAAAAATCACATGAACTATAAGAAAACTAGCATAAAAGGAACAAAAAAGTAGCATAAACTAGCAAAAGCTATATGAGCAATAAGCTATCCCAATTAAATATATTCAAGATCAAGTTTCAAGTTTTATATTTATTTGAGATTGGCAAGTGAGCTGATTTTGTTATGGAGATCTGGCAACCCTGATAGTAACTTACACACTGCAAAAAAAAGCTTACAACAAGCCCAATGTGCAATAAAATAATGGCAAACACTTTCACTCTGGTTCACTATGTTACAGACATAATATACCATCAGCCATTTACACATAAAACACAC
The DNA here is from genome assembly GCF_030014155.1 of Tachysurus vachellii. Lineage (NCBI taxonomy): Eukaryota > Metazoa > Chordata > Actinopteri > Siluriformes > Bagridae > Tachysurus > Tachysurus vachellii. The sequence goes on from NC_083463.1 coordinate 4,882,195, forward strand.
AGTTAAAATGAGCTAGTTGAAGTGTTTCAGTAAGAGGTAGATCTTCACCTGTCATTTGAAGACAGTCGGTGACTCAGATGTTTGGACATCTAGAGGAAGTTAATCCCACCACCTCAGTGCCAGAACAGAGAAGAGTCTAGCTGTATATCTACATCTTACCCTGAGAGATGGTGGGACCAGTGGATCAGTGCTGTATATCTGAGGGAGCGAGATGCAGCGTGAGGAGTGAGAAGAGCTTTGAGGTAAGAGGAAGCTGGTCCATTTTTGGCTTTGTAGGCAAGCAGAAGTGTGTTGAATCTGATGTGTGCAGCTACTGGAATACTGGAAGCCAGTGGAGGAGAGCAGCAGTTGTGTGGTGTGGGAAACCTAGGCATACCTCCATACATTTAACATTCTTCTGATGTTGTAGATAAGAAAAATGCACCACGCTCATACCTAAAGTGCATAAATATACAGTCACTGTTCTGCATTACACACTACTTCAATGTGAAAATCGTTGTATAGTAGTAATCATGAATACAGACTAGTTACGTGAATAAAATCAACCTACCTTGGGAAACAAAATCCTTCAGATCAAAACTTCAAAACTACTTGAAAATAACTATTTACAGGTTTAAAATCTGTTTATTTCTATCTCATTATCACAATTCTATCCCAGCTGGAAAATAATAATAATAATAATAATAATAATAATAATAATAATAATAATCAATACGTTTAAAAGTAGACTGCAAAGCTGGGTTAGCCACAGACCTGGCAACCCTGGTTTGGATAAGCCTGAATTTATCCATGGTGTTATATGGTTCGATTTGGATGAAGAGCCATTCTGGGTTACGGATATTCTTCAGTCTGTGTATAAAATCAAATGCAGAACAGTATTTATATTTGACATGATTCTCTTTTATTATGAAATCTTTTAATCTCATTAAAATGAAATGATGATAAATTCACCAGGGTTTAAAACATATATGCTTTTAAATAAATGTCATCATTCTGAATGTTTACTTTAAGATACAATATAATTCACAATATTTCACTTCAAGTCTGAATTTGCTCCTAAATTTTTTTTTTTTATTTTGAAATTTTACTGGAGAACTTTTAACAATATTTAAATACAATAAACGGCTCACTGCTGATGCTCGTGCTGAGTTTAAACTGGATGCTGATTGGCTGCGAGGTTGAACAGAACAAAACTAGTTTGTGTAGAAACACTTTTTCAAATAGCATTGCAGACAAAACTTAATTTTGTCTGAAATGAATTTACTGTGTTTATTATTTTTATTATGATCATGTTGTTTATTATGATGTTTATTGACTGATAGAGAATAAGAGGTGAGTGTGTGAAGAGTGAAGGAGGATGGTGTGTGGTGTGTGAGTGTGAGATACAGGTGTAGCAGCGGGCAAAGGATAGGAGGAGAGGGTGTGTGTGTGTGTGTGTGTGTGTGGAACAGATTGGTGTGGTGCTGTAATGGAGCTCCACCCAGCTGTGCTTACAGGAGGGACACAGCGGAAGAAGCGCAGCATTTCCATAATAATCCACCCTGCATGCTCCCAGGGGCCCCCTGATTCTGTGTGTGTGTGTATGTATGTGTGTGTGTGTGTGTGTGTGTGTGAGTGTGTGTGTGTGTAGACACTCAGAGGTTGAGAGGGGACGCAGCTGCTCTGTAAAGGAGCATGGAGAGAACAGGACACCGCTGCAGGCCACACAATAAAGAATACACATTATACAGAGAGAGAGAGAGAGAGAGAGAGAGAGAGAGAGAGAGAGAGAGAGAGAGAGAAAGATAGAGAGAGAGAGAGAGAGAGAGAGAGAGAGAGAGAAAGATAGATAGAGAGAAAGATAGAGAGAGAGAGAGAGAGAGAGAGAGAGAGAGAGAGAGAGAGAGAGAGAGAGAAAGATAGAGAGAGAGAGAGATAAGGCAGACGGGAAGATAGACATAAGAGGTGGAAAAAATGAGACAAACAGAAAGAGAAAGATAAATGGGAGAGAGCAAGAGAGAGAGAGAAGAAGGAGAGAAAGTGAATGATGGAGAGAGACACTAGAAACTAGGAATTATTTTGTAAAATAAGTAAGAAGGAAACTTGAGACACATTAAAAGTTTTCAGGCTGTAGGAGTATAAAAAGGGAACGAGGAAATCAGGACACAGAACACTAGAAATAAGACAACTACAATACAGAAGCCCAAGACAGGAAATTAGGGCAAATCTGTAAAGTAGAGAACAAGGAATTGTGGGACATGAGAAAGCTTCTGCCCTACAAACCTCAGGGTATTATATAGTCATGATTCTACAGAGGTCTAAGGTGAGCATCCCAAGATCCCATCTCCATGGTGATCCCTGTCGGGTGCATCAACCCTAATCAATAACTCCCACCTGCAGGAAGTGGAGTGAAATGTCTCAATCGCCCTGAGAGTTCAGCTTCGGCGTGCGGAGGCTTAGCTAAAACACGTGTGTGTGTGTGTGTGTGTGTGTGTGTATGTGGACGACGGTGGGAGGGAAGGAAGAGGGCACGGCTAATTAATGTAAGCATTTGTCAGTGATTAAGCTCCGAGCCGAAAAGGTCAGGCGAGCAGCAGAGCTCGGCTCTGTCCCAATCCCCTGCTCTAAGGCAGACTAAACCTTTCCAGCCTAAATGGTAAAGACGCCATTCCGACACGTGGGTCACGCGCCCCACTACCCTCCATTACGCGGCTGCGACGGCCCTGCCGATCCGTGTCATTTAGGGGATGAAAAATAAGAGCAGCACGAGAGATCAATAGGCGACGGCGTCCTGACCGGCTGTGATTAATTGACTGTCACCAATTAATGAGTGAACGATTACAAAGCAGCGTGTGAGGCGTGTGTGTGTGTGTGTGTGGAGGGTGAAATACGATCATGAGAAAGAGCGTCAAATATTCCGACACTGCGCTTTATTTCTGTACAAATAATGACTGTTTTTTTCAACATCATTTATATTTAATAATCGAAATAAATTTTGCATTAAAGTGCAAAACATCTGCACAGGTTACACATTATTCTGTGTATTCTGTGAACATAACACGAGCTCTGGGTTAATAAAGATGGAATTTGAGTCACACACCTACTGTAGGTGTAAACCTTTTATCTGAACTTAATACGTATTAAAGTTGGCACTAGGTTTCTATATAAGCCCAATATCCACTAAACTGGATTGGACATCAGAGACAATATATCAGATATCAGATCTCTGATCCTGTAAGAAATGGCAAATTTCTTAATTAATATTAATATTAATTATAAAATAAATTTAGTAACATTTATTATTTGTAAAAACAGAAATGTTAACATCTTAAGAAACTGACTGTTTCCCCCTTTTTTTTGCAATGTAGAAGTGATTTTTATCTGAAAGAATTTAACTCATTTTTTTTTAGATTATTAATATCGGATATTTCAGCTGATAGTACAAGGTTTCAGTATCGATAAACATGGCATCATTTCATCTCCACTTACAAAAAAAGATCATGAAGAATGAAGAATCTGTATTAATTACTTAAAAAAATCAAAAAACACTTTTATTCAAAGAAAAAAAGGCAGTAAAATGTTTCAGTCTTTCAATTATCCATCTCCTTCTCTCTCACACACACTTTCTATCTGCTCTGTTATTCTGTCTTTCTTTTCCTGTATACAGCCAGTATATTTGTGATCTCTCTCTCTCTCCTTCTCTCTCTCTCTCTCTTTCTCTCTCTCCCCATGACACTTGGTCTCTCTCTCTCTCTCTCTCTCTCTCTCTCTCTCTCTCTCTCTCTCTCTCTCTCTCTCTCTCTCTCCTTCTCTCTCTCTCTCTCTCTCTCTCTCTCTCTCTCTCTCCTTCTCTCTCTTTCTCTCTATCCCCATGTCACTTGGTCTCACTCTCTTTTTCTTTCTCTCACTCTGTCTCTCTCTGTCTCTCTTGCTCTCATTCTCTCCTTCTCTCTAATAAGACATAAATACTGCTCATAAACCATTCACATACTTGATGGTCTATTAGTTTTTATTCCATTGTTTATCTTAACACTTGTTAACTAGACAAATATAATTTGCCAATATTTTCTTCATAAATCACCCATAAAGTACAATATGTTATCATTTTTGATCTGGTTCTAGTTACATGTAATGATGCAATACATAACAGGACCTGATGCTATTCTGTATCACTTATAGCAGTTTCTCTCTCTCTCTCTCTCTCTCTCTCTCTCTCTCTCTCTCTCTCTCTCCCTCTGTCTCTCTCTCACAGTTAGTAAGACAAATGTCAGTTTGTGGGAACTAAAAATCAAACAATTTATTATTCCAGATAACAATGTTAAATGTTTAGTGGTTGCTAATATCAGGGTGCAGACTATAGACTTGAATCTGCCTCTGAACATTTTCTACATGCACCGCTGAGCAACGTGGTGAGAATAGCAATAAAGATAAACACCAGGGGTCCCTTCAGCACACCATGTCCTCGGGCATCTCCTGGACAGCTCGGTTAATAACTTTTGTGCTGGTTAAAGTGGTAGTGAGACTGAGTCAGGTGATCTCTAACTCATGCTCAAGCGTTACACCTGATTGGTTATAATGGTTGTAATAGATAACAATAAACTGTAATGACTCGGATTTGAGCCACGTGTATCATTTATTATAGATACACCAGGAGACACAATCAACAACACAATCCTGTTCGTCTGAAGCACAACTACACAAACTATTAAGATGACTAGTGTTGTGTAACACTCTGAGACAACATTTTTTTATTCATACAAAGCGAGCACAGACTGACCACAGACGTCCACGTAGGTCCAGCATCAGACCTGAAACACACTGACACGTGTAATGACGTCTGTCGATCTGCTCTGCTCTGGTTTCTGGTCTTCAGTCATTTTGACATGTTTTTGGTCAATATTAAATCTGATGGCTTGTATAGATTCACTGATTGCGTCTGAAAATGGAGACTATTAAAACATTTAAATCTCAAATTTCTAATTCAAAATGTATCAGTCACATACACAATCATACACGGCATGACATACTTGTTACGTTTCTGTCTTTAAAACCATAGTACTGTATTGTGTTTGTCAATGCTGTTCCCAGTCCATAAATAAATGTTTTTTTAACAACTAAAAAAACAAAAAAAATGGATTTTTTAATTACCAACATATAAATAGAAATTCTAATAAAATTTCAGAACAAACAAAAAACAAATAAATAAAAAATATTCACCTTTTTTCTATTCACTGCATATAATGTTGTATAAATACAGTGGTGTGAAAAAGTGTTGGCTCCCTTCCTGATATTTTACTTTTTTGCATTTTATCACACTTTATTAAATGTTAGTCAAAGTTAACACAAGTAAACACAACATGCAGTTTTTAAATGAAGTTTTTATTATTATTATTATTATTATTATTATTATTATTATTATTATTAAGGGAAAACAAAATCTAAACCTACATGGCCCTGTGTGAAAAAGTGTTTGCCCCCTAAACCTAATAACTGGTTGGGTCTCCCTTAGCAGCAAAAACTGCAATCAAGCGTTTGTAATAACATGCAATGATTCTGTTACAGCGCTGTCGATGAATTTTGGTCCACTCATCTTTGCAGAATTGTTGTAATTCAGCCACATTGGAGGGTTTTTGAGCATGAACCACCTTTTTAAGGTCCACAGCATCTCAATAGGATTCAGGTCAGGGCATTGACTCGGCCACTCCAAAGACTTCATTTTGTTTTTCTTCAGCCATTCAGAGGTGGACTTGCTGGTGTGTTGTGGATCATTGTCCTGATGCAGAACCCAAGTTCGCTTTAGCTTGAGGTCACGAACAGAAGGCTGCACATTGTCCTTCAGGATTTTTTGGTAGACAGCAGAATTCATGGTTCCATTTATCACAGCAAGTCTTCCAGGTCCTGAAGCAGCAAAACAGCCCCAGACCATCACACTACCACCACCATATTTTACTGTTGATATGATGTTCTTTTTCTGAAATGCGGTGTTACTTTTATGCCAGATGTAATGGGACACACACCTTCCAAAAAGTTCAACTTTTGTCTCGTCAGTCCACAGTATTTTCCCAAGGAGGGACAGGACGCTTTTTCCCACAGGGCCATGTAGGTTTGGATTTTGTTTTCCGTTAATAATAAAAACCTTTATATAAAAACTGCTTGTTGTGTTTACTTGTGTTATCTTTGACTAATATTTAAATTTGTTTGATGATCTGAAACATTAAAATGTGACAAACATGCAATAAACTAAAAAATCAGGAAGGGGGCCAACACTTTTTCACACCACTGTATATTTTCTCTCATTTATTGAGAGCTAAAATTTTGAAAACATATAGCACAAACTTGAGTAATTTTATTTTTTATATTATTTATATTTAAGAAAATAAACAAAATAAGATTGTTGTATAATCTTGATGAAAGTGCAAGTGTCATTCTTTATACTAAAAAACAAGCCAAGTCATATATTAAGAAAGCCAAAGGTCATTGTTATAAGACTTTAAAAGCCTGGAGCTTTGTCTCTACATAACACACATCTACACACAATATTTTAATAAGTGAGTCTGCGATGGATGTTGTGTTGAAATAAAACACTTGCATTAAAAGACACTAATGTAGTTCCTGCATTGCAGCAATCAATGTACAACACTGTTTTCCCAGCGGTTCAATGCTAATTGAGTTATCTCTTGAGGCCTCAGAGTCTGTCTGCCATTAAACTATAAGACAATAAAGCAACACGCATATTCTGTCCTGATATTTGACAATGAATTATGAGGCATCACCAACCGAGTCCAAAAAGCATCCTGTGGACAACCTTCTCCCTCCTTCACTTACAGAATTAATAATATACTAACAACAAAGGTCTACAGAGTACTATCTATCTACTTAACATTAGCAGAATGTAAATCTAGTTGCTAGCTAGCTGACTTGCTAATATCTGCCTAAGTACTGTACATTGTATACAGGTGTACTTCAACAGGCTTGGATATGATGTATGGAAAATTTATTTGCTAACATTTGACTGTATCTTGTTTTTTTAACAGTACATGCACACTGTGTGATTTCACCACCCAAAGTTTAGCGTAAAACTGCTAATTGCTACTAGCTACTAATTGCTATTAGTAAATCTGAGTTCGGGGGCACGGTGGCTTGGTGGTTAGCACGTTCGCCTCACACCTCCAGGGTTGGGGGTTCGATTCCCGCCTCCGCCTTGTGTGTGTGGAGTTTGCATGTTCTCCCCGTGCCTCAGGGGTTTCCTCCGGGTACTCCGGTTTCCTCCCCCGGTCCAAAGACATGCATGGTAGGTTGACTGGCATCTCTGGAAAATTGTCCGTAGTGTGTGATTGCGTGAGTGAATGAGAGTGTGTGTGTGTGTGTGCCCTGTGATGGGTTGGCACTCTGTCCAGGGTGTATTCTGCCTTGATGACCGATGACGCCTGAGATAGGCACAGGCTCCCCGTGACCCGAGGTAGTTCGGATAAGCGGTAGAAAATGAATGAATGAAAATCTGAGTTCATTTAAAAAAAAAAAAGCAACAATGGCTTAAATAACTAAGAAATCATTGACATTTCATATATATGTTAATTAAGCAGCTAGCAAGCTGTTAAGGATTATTCAAAATGCTAGCTAACTATTTACAGCGACAGGCTGAAGAAAGTTTTGTTAATTTTTTTTATTAAGTCCAGTAATCTTTCTCCTCATAATCCTTCTCACACCACACCATCACTAGTAAGGCAACGTTTTCATTTCACCACCATGGAAGTCTCTTATAAATCAGAATTTTTTTACATGCAAATAAAAATACTACAGTTCTCCCAGGTTTGATCCTGAGATCAGGTGACTATCTATGTGTTCTTTCTCATTTTTTCTGTGTATCCTTCTGAATTCTCTGTCTTTTTCCCAATTCCCAAAAACATCTCAGTAATTCCTTATTCTTCATAATTCCTTGTTTACAACTGGAAAAAAGTCATCGAAAATGCCCCATCAACTAGATATTTCAGCTCTTCAACTCAAGGAACTCTTTTCCAACTACCAAAACTACCAATATCTTCCCTGCATATGAAATGACATCAAACGCACATGGCCACACACTCACAGTGTAACCTTCAATTTAATTCAATTCATTTGTATAGAGCTTTTAACAGTTCAAATTGTCTCAAAGCAGCTTCACATAAGTATAGAAATATAAAAAGATTTTAAGTTAAGTTACTATTTATCTCTAAAATCGATCCCTAATGAACAAGCCTGAGGTGACGGTGGTGAGGAAAAACTCCCTGAGATGATGTGAGGAAGAAACCATGAGAGGAACCAGACTCAGAAGTGAACCTCGTCCTCATTTGGGTGAAACAGGACAGGAAATAATGTAAATGTAAATAATTTCCATTTTACAACAGTAAAGTCCGGCTTATTTACTTTGAAATGACTTTTAAACTTTGGTTAAAATAGCTTTTATGAACTTTAAGTACTCCAGTGGAACCAACTAAACATTCCGCACTCGTTCCCGGTGTTCCTACCACAAGCCTGAATGAATTCGTAGCAAAATAACCAACCAAAACAAATGCAAAATAGCAATGTACAGTAAGGTAAGGTAGAGTTTCTGTATTTCTGTATTTTCTGTATTCTTGTATGACACTCAACACCTGCCATGTTTAATTAAGCTTATTGCTCAAACCTTTAAGCATATACATTTATAAAGTTATATATGTTTGGACATCAAGTCCTATACTACACAAGCCTTATATGCTACTAAACAAAAATACACCATAATACGCATAAAACGCTATCAGTGCGCATGCGCATCATTTACCTCAACTCTTCAGAAGAAGTTTCGCGAATCCGCTCTCGTGTTTTTTTTTAGTCCTTCTGACTCGCCGTAGTTGTAGCTGCTGCGCTACAGAGCAGGGAGTTTTGTTTTGTTCTGTTTTGTTTTGATCAAAGTAACTTTAATGCTTTATTTTACACACAGAAATGGCTCAAAACGTCCAGAACGTGACTCTGTCTCTGACATTACCCATCTCTTGTCAGATTTGCCTCGGGAAGGTAATGTTTATTAAATCAGAACTTATTAAATAAGATTAAAGACACGTTAGTTAGCAAAGCATCTTATTTTCTTGTTTATTTCCGGTTGTGCTTCCTTTCGAAGATTACTGACATTTACTTTACAACGTTTTAAGATGTTAATATTAGTTTGTAGTATCCCTAGTACAGCCAAAATAAGCTTTACGTGATTTATGTACCAGGGGTCTCTATGTTAAAGCATAGGCGGTTATCCCAGGGGTCTCCATGTTAAAGTATAGGCGGTTATCCCAGGGGTCTCTTTGTTAAAGTATAGGCGGTTATACCAGGGGTTTCTATGTTAAAGTATAGGCGGTTATACCAGGGGTTTCTATGTTAAAGTATAGGCGGTTATACCAGGGGTTTTTATGTTAATGTATAGGCGGTTATACCAGGGGTTTTTATGTTAAAGTATAGGCGGTTATACCAGGGGTCTCTATGGTAAAGTATAGGCGGTTATACCAGGGGTCTCTATGGTAAAGTATAGGCGGTTATACCAGGGGTTTTTATGTTAAAGTATAGGCGGTTATACCAGGGGTTTTTATGTTAAAGTATAGGCGGTTATACCAGGGGTTTCTATGTTAAAGTATAGGCGGTTATACCAGGGGTTTTTATGTTAAAGTATAGGCGGTTATACCAGGGGTTTCTATGTTAAAGTATAGGCGGTTATACCAGGGGTTTCTATGTTAAAGTATAGGCGGTTATACCAGGGGTCTCTTTGTTAAAGTATAGGCAGTGATACCAGGGGTCTCTATGTTTACGTATAGACGGTTATACCAGGCGTCAAGTATAGGTGGTTTATTTGATTTATTTTCTAATTATTATTTAAATATGCTTAGTAGCATACATGTTAATTGACTGTCCAACTCTATATTGAAGCACCTGTATGTTTATGTTAATGTGTATTCCCGTATTTGGTATCAAATAGCATTGTGAATATATATATATATATATATACATATATAATGTTTTCTCTCTCTCTCTCTAGACTTGTGCACGATAAGTCAGAGTAATATAGTAAATAAAATAACAAACACAGAACTAAAATGCTTGGGTTGGAGAGTCATTCTCAGAATATGGAGACAAATTTGTCTCTTAACGTTTTGGTCATGATGTAGTAAAATATTTAAAAAGATTTTCTTACTGTAAAGGTTCAGAAAGCAATGGAAATAGAATTTGGCTTACAAGCCAGTTGAATTATATAACTTTAAAGTATTTTGTACAACCATACAACCAAAAGTACAACCATTTTGGAGACAAATAACTTGAAAGATATAATTATAGATAAAGCTGTGCCCTTAGAAAAAAATTTTAACCATTAAGGAAATACCCATCTGGAAAACTGACTTGTGGTCCAGAATGCTGGTTTGTGTTGGGAAGTTTCATGAACATGGGCAGAAATCAATAAATGTTGTGTGCATTAAGTGCAGTTGGAAGCAGCTTGGAAATGATTTCTGTAGTGAAACTTTGTCACTGGTGTTACTGGTACTGGTGGAACATCCTGTGCTTATGACACCTTTAGTGACTTAAAGTAAAAGCTCCACATTAACGGTCCAGAATACTAACAGTTCTTTCAAAAAGGATTTCATTACAGTCGGTTTTCTTAAAAGAATATGACTTTTTCATATCTCCATGCATGTTCTCATTATGTATTCTCTCACATGTATCTCTAACCACATCCTCTGTATCCCATAAGCCCTCATGGTACTGACCTTTTCTCCTGTCTTGCATGAGCAGGTCCGTAAGCCGACGATCTGTTGTAACCACCACGTGTTCTGCGCAGCCTGCCTCGAGCTTTGGCTTCAGAAGAGCAGTCAGTGTCCCACCTGCAGAGTTCCCATCACACCTGAAAACCCGTGCCGAGAAATTATCGGTAAGATTCAGAAACAGTGTTTCTGTGAGTGTTGGGTGGTGTTCTCATAATGAGACACATTCAAAGGTTACATAAGAAACCAGTTATGAATAATAAGAAATGTAAACCAAATAAATCCTAAAACTATTTGGGTGAAAATACATTATAGTATTTATTGAGAAGAACAAATTAATTGCACTGTGTTAGAAGGAAGATTGAATATATTTCTTAGTTTTACTATAATATACGTTTACATTTATGGCATTTAGACAGACACCCTTATCCAGAGCGGCTTAGATTTATTTCATTTATACAGCAGAGCAATTAAGGGTTAAGGGTCTTGTTCGGGGACCCAGGAGTGGACCTGGGTTTGGAAGTCATTACCTTCTGATCAGTAGTCCAACACCTTGACCACTGAGCTACCACATCCCTGCAGAAATGTCCTGTGTTTGTGGAGTTTGCATGTTCTCCCTGTGCTTCAGGGGCTTCCATTAGGTTCTCCTCCTCAAGTTCTGTCTGTACTCTGTGATTTTGCACTGCCATGGACCGGCACTTTGTCCATCTGTGGGTGCCCCATGTCCCCTGGGGTGAACTCCAGACTCCTCATAGCTCTGTGTAAAGAAAACAGATAGATGAACATCTGTAAGGACGTTATTATTATTATTATTATTATTATTATTATTAGCATTAGCATTAGCATTAAAATGAATGCGGTTCCATAACAACCATCTTGAGAACCCTGGATACGTGTCAGTACTAAAATGTAACAGAACAAAGAGGAACCCAGAGCTCAAATTTGAGGTGTTAAGAAGAAATCCTCACATTGTTCCAGACCCGATGTTCCTTTTGTTATCGTTTTGCTCATTCTTGTGTATCTTTCATCTCTTTTACTCTCTGACTCGCGCTGACGGTGATGACAGGAGCTACAAACGAGAGCGAGTCCCCGGAAAGCCATTCGGTCAGAAAGCATCTGAGGAAGACAAGAGGGGAGTTACTGCTGCGAGAGTACGAGGTGAGGCCTGTGTGTTCCTGCATGAGGGGCGGTGTGAAGCTTCCACACTCAAAGTGAAGCTGTTTTTTTCCTGTAACCACGTGTCCTGAAGTTCGTCTTACAACACGGCAATTTACGAACGATTACGTTTTTATTTATTATAGAATGACACTTGATCGTTTTTATCAGTTTTCGGTTTGTGAAATGTCTAAAGAACTAAAGTACATGATAACAGCCTCACTTTATCGCTGTGTTAAAAAAAAAGAAAGGTAAGGCAGAAACGAGTCTGCAGTTTATTATAAATTTTAGATGAGACGCATCCATCATACAGGACCCTGTGACTGAGCTGTTGCTATAGCAACGGTACAGCAGACATTTCCTGAATACCTCCTGACCAATCAGCAATGAGTGTCAGGCAGAGATAATTAGTTTGTACAGACTCGCCTGTTACAGGTCAGTGTTTAGAGAAACGTTTGGCTTCAGTTCATGCTGGTTATCAGACGTCGTGTCTCTGTGGGGTTCATCGTTACAGGATGAACTGGAGACTCTGCTGAAGGAGAACGAAGAGCTGAAGAGCAGAAGTGTGAGTCTGGAGTCACAGCTGAAAGCCTCACTGATGCCTGCAGCCACTCCGGTTTCCCCGAGCGATGCTCGGCTTGACTCCGCCCTCCTGGAGGAAACGGCCAATAAGCTGCGAGCTGCCACTGAGCTCTATCAGAGAGTGCAAGAGGACATGGGCAAGATAAGAGACGTACGAATAACACCCACCTGTCCCTCCTGTCATGACCACTACCTACTTACTTACTTGCTTACTTACTTTTTTCTTTCTTTCTTCTAATTTTTTTCTTTTTTTGTCCTAATTTATACTTTTTCTTTCTTTTGTACTTTTTCATTCCTTCTTTCCTTCCTCCCATTCCTTTGTACTGGCTTGTTCGTTCGTTCTTTCTTTCTTTCTTTCTTTCTTTCTTTCTTACTTTCTGTTGTTTTAACATTTCCCCATTTCTAGCCATTTATTTATTTTTCCCTATAAACAATGTTGTTTTTTTTCTTCCACTTCTTCCTTCTTTCTTTTGTTCTTATGTAACATGTGCTCTGGTAGCAGTGTGTACAGTGTGTGTGTACAGTGTGTGTGTACAGTGTGTGTGTACAGTGTGTGTGTACAGTGTGTGTGTACAGTGTGTGTGTACAGTGTGTGTGTGTACTGTGTGTGTGTGTGTGTACTGTGTGTGTGTGTACTGTGTGTGTGTGTACTGTGTGTGTGTGTGTGTGTGCTGTGTGTGTGTGTACTGTGTGTGTGTGTGTACTGTGTGTGTGTGTACTGTGTGTGTGAGTGTGAGTGTATCATTGCCTTCAGGAAGTGCACTGCAGTTAGATGTGTGTGTTTGCAGCGTGTGACCCGGGCCTGACCCGGTCTCTGTGGAAATCGGACGCTCTTACCACCGTCTCTGAGGCCTGCGCTCTCTCTCGGCTCCCGAGCTGCTTAATCAAAAGGCTGCAGGTCTGAAGGCAAACTCTCATGTTTATTCTCCCTTAGGCTAACAAGACTCTGCGCTCCCAGAACATCGACCTGGTCCAGGAAAACCTGCGCCTGAGAGCCGAGGTGGAGAGCAGGTCTCCTCAGAAGTAAGCGCTAGCTCTCTAAGATAGGGTGGAACACACTGACTTCTGTTACTTTCTCTCTCTCTCACACACACACACACACACACACAGCACCAGTCACCATTCACTCGCATTACAAACAATCTGTACACTTTTAGCACTATACCGTAATGTGGTGTAATATTGTGTGTTTAAATCGGGGAATCCATTAAAGCTGTGCTTCAGTGATGTTAACTTCCCTAAGTACAAAAACACACGTGTGTAACACACACACGCACACACACACACACACACACACACACACACACACACTCACTCACTCACTCACTCACTTTTTCGCTCTCTTTCTCTCTCTCACACACACTCACAAATGCACTTGTTTTCACACACACACACACACACACTCGCACATATGCACACACTCTCTCTCTCACACACACACGTTCACTCACGTACACACTCACTCACTCTTTTTCTCTCTTTCTTCCTCACACACATTCCCACTCTCACATGTACTCACTCATACTCACTCCCTTTCCTTTCACTATCCCTTTATTTATTTGTTTGTTTGTTTGTTTATTAATTTTTCTCCTCACTCAGGTTTGGTAGGTACACCGTAGCAGCGTTGGAGGCTAAGATCTCCCAGTACGAGCGAGAGATGTCTCAGCTGAAGAAGGCTCTGGAGCGAAGTGATGTGTATATTGAGGAGCTGGAGTCCCAAGTGTCCAAACTTCAGGGCGGGCCTCCAATACAGAGCCCTTCTTCTGAGCATACGGTAGACGGTACGAACTCAAAGCTGGAAAAGACATCCACAGATCCTTCAGAGAGTCAGGACTTCCTGCGTATTTCTCCCTCTGACGAAGCTTCTGGTTCTCAGAAGGACACGATGGTGGACTTTGCCCTGCCCTCCACTCCCCCTACTCCCTCCTCCGCCCTCGGCCGCTTGAGTCTGAAAAGCCCCGTGGTGCGGAGTGAGAAAAAGACCGTTAGTCACCGCCTCCCTTATTTGAGGAGGCTCAGCTTTGATGACTGCGGAAGCTCCAGCAGCTTCACACCTTTTTCTGCAGTGAAACACACTTCTCCTAAAGTCAGCAGTGATATTTTAGATCAGAAAACCTCACCAAATTCAACCAATCATCAGAGCGTGTGGAGCAGTCGGGAGGAGCCTTGTTCCAATCCGTTCCACAGCACACAGGAAAGTGAGCAGAATGTCAGCGAGGGCAAGTGCTTGGCAGAGGAAGCTCGTATGGACGCGGCGTTCCTCGACATCGTGTCCGAGCTCGACTCCATGATGGCTGAAGGTGAAAGCTCTTGCTCTCACACGCCTCGGCTTCAGTCCGACTTCGATGCCGCAGCTCCGGTTGTCCACGTTGATACTAAATCAGACACAGAGCAGCAGCAGCATTGTGCCACAGATGTACCAGAGAGCTTCGGTGAATCTGTGAAGCGGAAATGTTCCGTTAACTTAGCTACGTCCAGTCCATCGAAACTGTCCAGGATTAAATAATTTGTATGAAATCTCCAGTCTCGACATGATGATTCGTCCATCAACGAATTTTGGTAGCCGACATTTAGACTGATTCGTCCTCCTTTTGCAGAATGAGGTCATGTGACCTCGATTAGCATCTGACCAATCAGTTTTTTTTCCCTCCTCAATTAATCATCTAAAGATCATCTGGTCTTCTCATAAAGCAGTGCTTCAAACCAAACTCTTATCACTTCTCAGCCTAGCGACTTGTCGTGTTCTCCTGGAAGCGACCGTACATGGAAATGCAGCAAGCCAATCAGATCGCAGCACTGGTGTTCTGAAGCAGGTGGTCAGAAAAGTGTCCAAAACTCATGAGCTTTGCATCCAGTGGGCGGAGCTTCAGAGGCAGAGATAAGGGTCAGGTTAGGTTTTATAGTGAAGTTATTTTCATGTTTAGTTCAGTTTGTGGGGGGGCACGGTGGCTTAGTGGTTAGCACGTTCGCCTCACACCTCCAGGGTTGGGGGTTCGATTCCCGCCTCCACCTTGTGTGTGTGGAGTTTGCATGTTCTCCCCATGCCTCGGGGGTTTCCTCCGGGTACTCCGGTTTCCTCCCCCGGTCCAAAGACATGCATGGTAGGTTGATTGGCATCTCTGGAAAATTGTCCGTAGTGTGTGATTGTGTGAGTGAATGAGAGTGTGTGTGTGTGCCCTGTGATGGGTTGGCACTCCGTCCAGGGTGTATCCTGCCTTGATGCCCGATGATGCCTGACATAGGCACAGGCTCCCCGTGACCCGAGGTAGTTCAGATAAGCGGTAGAGAATGAGCGAGAGAGAGAGAGTTCAGTTTGTTTTAGAAGTTACTTCAAGGCATTTTTATACCAGAGACTCTACTGTGCCTCAGGTAATTATTTATTTCCTCATGTTCTTTTGTTAAAATGGTTTTTTATGGCCTTTATAATCCTCTCCCAATGGCAGCTGTGTTCATATTAATGAACTTTTCATCTTAACCTTCCAGGACTGTTAATAGACCAGGCTTCCATGTTGGAAACAATTTCTCTGCTATAACTTTTTTTAAACTTTTATAAATAAAATGTTTAACACAATTTGAGGGTTGACAGACCCTGTGTTATTGGCTTCCAAGCTGAACCGGAGATCCAGATTCGGTTAATCTAAATCAGCTACCACTTTTTATATGATTGCATAAAATTAATGTTGAATCTCATCTAAACCGGGCGGTACGTGATGTCTCTGGGTGACGAGAAGCGTGGAAATGAATATAAGAGAAAAGTGATGTCACTGATCACAATGAAGACTCTCCTGAGGGAAAAACTTTATATTAAACATTCCTTAAGGTCTCTTTTTCCTCAGAGTTATTCATTAAAAACTTTTTTTCTCTTTTTGTTTTTAAATTTTTTTACTAACATAAAATGAATCATGGAAAAACAGCACACAAATGGAAATACGCAACTATAACGAGGTGTAAATCTAATAAAATCAAATCTCTTCATATTTACAATAAAAACATTTACACTCATTCCAAATCCAGTTCCAATCCTTCGAAAGATCAGATCAAATTCCTTATTTCTATTCAAACTTGATCCTCCATTTTATTGGTATCAGGCCCTTATCCAGAGCGACTTACTTTTAATCTCATTTTTA
Source organism: Tachysurus vachellii (assembly GCF_030014155.1). NCBI lineage: Eukaryota > Metazoa > Chordata > Actinopteri > Siluriformes > Bagridae > Tachysurus > Tachysurus vachellii. Next base: position 4,898,789 of record NC_083463.1, read on the forward strand.
TATAACTGAGCAATTCAGGATTAAGGGCCTCGCTCACGGGCCCAGCAGTCGAAGCTTGGTGGACCTGGGATTCGATCTCACAAGTAGTGCAACACCTTAACCACTAAACTACCCAATACTGGGTGTTGGATTGGTGGTTTCCATGGTTTCCGCCTCTACTTTTATTATTAAACAGCAGCATGTATGCAAATACTATCATAATTACTTCATTTCTTAATTACTTATGTGTAAAAATGGTGGTTAAGGTGTTGGACTACTGATAGGAAGGTTGTGAGTTTGAATCCCAGGTCCACCAAGCTGCCACTGCTGGGCCCCTGAGCAAGGCCCTTAACCCTCAATCACTCAGCTGTATAAATGAGATAAATCTAAGTCGCTCTGGATAAGGGCATCTGTCTAAATGTAGAAACAAGTTCATGTTGATGATGACAGTGAGGCGTCTAATCAAGTCAAGTCAAGAAGCTTTTATTGTCATTTCAACCATATATAGCTGTTGCAGTACACAGTGAAATGAGACAACGTTTCTACAGGATCGTGGTGCTACATAACACAAAGACAGGGCTAAGGACTTGTAAGTAGTCTTAGATACATAAAGTGCAACTGTGCAACCTGGTGCAAACAGTGCAGGACAAAAGACAGTGCAGGACAAAAGACAGTGCATACAGTTAATAGTGAATAGAGTTGTGCTTGTTAATGTGGTTTAAGATCCAACAGTTTCCAGCCTGCTCCAGTTCCTTATGAACCGTCGATCCATAATCTGCACTTGGATTGAAAACTTTGTTCAGAATAAACATAAACATAGGCAATAACTTTACTAGGATTTAAACCAACCACCTTCCAGTTGTTAACTTCCACCTGAACTTGAATCTAAGTGGAGATTGAGTAGATCGAGTTTGACTTCTTGTTTGAAATGTTCTGACATTTTATTTCTTTACACTGCTAAAGTTCTCGTCTGAAAACGTTCGCCTGCCGCTTAGCAGACGTCGGCGAAACAAAGCGATCTAATATCCAGCGCTCCAGCGGATTGTACACAGACCTGTTTATTTTATTTTGTGCTTTTATTAGATTCAACTTTGTGCTTGATGGAAAGTCTGACAGAGGGATGAGTAGAAAACAAACTAAATCATACAAGATGAGAACTTGAGTGTTCAGGAAGAAAAATGTGAGTATGCGGTATACATGCGTTTCGGACTTAAATTTTAGGATGATGGTCTTAATAATGTAAACGCCACTTCGTTCGGTATGTTAAAGACATTTCAGTGTTCTGTTTATTCTAGATTTACAGTGTGTACATGTTTTAGAGAATAGAGTAGTAAAAGAAGAGTAAACTGTTGCGTGATTACTGTGACAAGTAGATGAACGTGTATGGTTCTGTGTGCGTGTGTGTGTGTGCGTGCGTGTGTGTGTGCGTGTGTGTGTGTGTGTGTGAGACCGAGAGAGAGCGAGCAATCATTCAACATGATTCAGACGCTATATTCAACGCTAAAAAAATTCACTATCACCATAAAGGTACGGTGATGTGCATAAGTATTTGCCCCCTCAAACTTTTTTTTTTTTTTTTTTAATGCTAAATTTTGTTTTGTTACAGCCTGACACTGAAAATGGGATTATATACTAAAGCAAGAGGAAGATGAGATTCCTCATTTTGAGGTTTGATGTAAAGATAAACCAATAAGAAGATCTTGACCTGCTCGTACATGGTTGGCTCATTACATCATTGCTTGAGCGTATAATCCTATTTTCGGTGTCAGGTTGTAGCAATACATCTATCTAGCAAATACTTATGCACATCACTGCACCTTTATGGTAGTATGGATGGTGTTGAATATTGGTCTGGATCATGCTGAAAATTCACCCCATCACACACACACACTCATCCTGAGACACACATGTTCACTTATACATCACAGGAATCACACAAGTTTGCTCTTCTTCTACTAACTCTATCCCCTAAACATGTACACACTGTAAATCGAGAATGATGAAAGAAAGTCTGGCTTGGATTCTGGTGTGAGATGTTATGTATTCTTTATATTAGTTTCTACTTTCATATGAGCTTCAGACTATCCCCAGTGTGGAGTGAGACATGACAAAGACATCCAGTGCTGAACATGGACAAGAAAAAGAAAAATTATGGCCCTGGAAAAAAGAGCAATTTTACTGAAATTCTATTCTTGGTATCTTGTTTTATTCTTTTATTTGATTAAACACTTCACTACTGTCAATGTTTCCTTATGTTACAAATAATTTGAATAACCGAAGTGAAGTGAAGTGAAGTGACATACGGCTAAGTACGGTGACCCATGCTCAGAATTCGTTCTCTGCATTTAACCCATCCAAAGTGCACACACACACAGCAGTGAACACACACACACACCATGAACACACACCCGGAGCAGTGGGCAGCCATTTATGCTGCGGCACCCAGGGAGCAGTTGGGGGTTCGATGCCTCTCTAACCATTAGGCCATGAACTGGATGGCTGACTTATAGGCTGACGTCCATTAAGAGGCCTGGACTAGAAAGTTTACATTTTCCGGAGATGGATAAAGAAAAAAAAGATGGGACGGAATAAAACATAAGGACTAGCTGTGGCTCCTGAGGATTGGAAAATCACTGCTCTTAAGCAAACGAATTCAAATGAATTGACGCTTCATTTCACAAACACGCCACGGTCAGTCTATTAAAATTTCATGCAATGATTGAAGGTTGGTGAAATATACATTATACGGTTACATTTACATAATAAATCAAGCTGGTAAATGACAGCGTCCATGCAGGCTTTTGGCAGAAGCTCTTAAAAGCAGTGAAGCTAGTGTACCATGACCAATAATGTCAATGTTATTCATTTTAGTAGCCATCACTACTGAACCCCTGGTCCTGCCACTCCTGAATAAAAGCACATTATTATTATTACTGTGTCAGTTTACGAATCTGTGATATGCATCATGTGAAATAGCTTTTTTTTCTTCTTTTTTTTACTAATATTTGGCAACGGGAAGTGAGAAAATAAGGATAAAGGGATTTAGATCAAAATTTTATCAGTCATGAGTCGACTGTGCTGTTAGTTTCCAGTGATGAAGGTTTTGATGTATCAGTGGCCTGAACATCATCAATTCAAAATTATGGCTATATTGCAATAAACAATGTCACATAAGAAGTAATGTTTTTAATGCATGTTCAAATTTACAGGTAAATCTCACCAGATTTTAAGAACATAATAAAATTAGATTTAAAAAAAGTGTTCGCTGAATCCAGCACAATGCAATCAATCATAAATAAGAACGATATTCAAAAAAATAAATAAACAAACAAAACAAATTGTTTTTTATTATTATTATTATTATTATTCTTATTATTATTATTATTATTATTATTATTATTATTATTATTTATGGTAATAAGTAATTAAGTAAATAAGTAAGTTCTGAACAATTCAGTCTGCTGATTTTCCACCATCACAAAACTGGACATCTTGCTATTGTTTCATCTCAAGACATAAAGCAAGATCTTGCTAGAAAAGAGTGAAACCGCAATTTACAACATTTACATGTAGGCTTCGATACTGCTGATTTAGTGACACCAATATTTCTGAATGTAAAACAGATACAGTAAAAATGTCTGCAACAACTGGCCACACAAATAAAATGTGATTTACAAAATTTAAAACAACTAATGATACGATTTTAACAAAATTGTGCAAGAATAAGTGTACAAATTACATTCGAAATAACATTTATTAACTGAATGATGGTGATATTGTTACAAATTCATATAAATGTCAAAAGTCATTGCTTTCAGTTTAATTGTTTCGATGAAATCTTGCTGCGATTTTGGCTGTCGTCGTTTCTGCTTATAGCTTCATAGTAAAGTTTTCTAGTATCGTGAACACTTCTGTACTGTCTGAATGTGACACAGGGATGAGCTTTAAAGAAGACCTCCTTTCTAGGTGTAATGTTTTATACCTGGTTTTAGTAAAGAAAAAGGTTTACAACCACTTTATTAATCTTAAAATCTGTCTTTTTTTTATCTTAATTAAGAAAAGCTCTTAATAAAGAAAGAACAGCAACCGACAGCTGAAATAAAAAAATAAAAAAACAGTAGCATTGATATGAACCTGTTTTGATCAACACATTATAGAAATGTAACTAAAAACGGACAAAAACTCAATCTATAATTAGTGTTATGTTTCACACATAAGATCTATTTTTATGTGTAACTCAGAAATATAATATAATATAATATAATATAATATAATATAATATAATATAATATAATATAATATAATATAATATAATATAATATAATATCTAAGCTTTTCTCCTCCCTCTGTTGGTATTTTACGACCTTGTAGAGCTCGTAACTCGTATTTACGGTAATTCCGACAGGAACAGATTTAGCTCGGGAGCGCGCACGATCTTTGGTCATAGCCGTAGCCTCAGGCAGTGGCAACTCGAAGTCTCGCGAGATCTTACTGGACGAGATTTTGAGAGGGGACTCAGGTGTAAGAGCGCAGCGCAGCGCGTGCAGGGAGACAGATAAGCGCCACCGAGACACTGCAAGGCATCCTCTCTGCACCGGGCTCTCAGATCTCCTAAACTTCACACCACCGCGACCTGAGACTGCAAAACACACACACAGACACTGACACACAAACACGCGCACACACACACACACATACATGCGCACACACACACACACACACTTTGACACACAAGTACACACTCACACACACAGCAACCCTGGACCTGGAGCAGCATCGTCCACTTTATTTACGTCTTTATTTATTGATGTTCACTTAGCCTGCATGGCTTTTCATTCAAATTATTAGTATTTTTATTTATTTATTTTTTTTGTTTCTGCGCCTCTGCTGTGCACTTTATTATTTTTTTTCTTTCGACAAAGAGGGAGAAACAAAACAGAGACATCATGATGTCCATGAACAGCAAACAGCCTCATTTCGCCATGCATCCGAGTTTACCCGAGCACAAATACACTACTTTACACTCGAGCTCGGAAGCGATCCGGAGAGCGTGTCTCCAAACTCCACAGGTAAAAAAAAAAACTTCTTTCTTTTTATTTCTGAAGAAATGCAATGACGCGAATAACATACTGTATTTCTATCATGTGTATTATATAATCTCTGTGCATGCAACGGAATGAATAATGTATATATTTTTATTCTATTTTGTTTGTTTTGAATATAAAAAGTCTACTTAAACAAAACGCAAACGTTACACATTTTGCTTTTGCAAACTTCTAAAAATAATATTCTTGAAATACTCTCAGATACTATTATTATATGTTACTGGTCATTTTTATACCAATTATTTTATAAGAATGGACATTTCCTCGTTATACAAACTATTCACACTCTCCTGTCTCCGCTCTGTTGTGCAGTTACAGAGCAACATCTTCGCGAGCCTGGACGAGACCCTTCTGGCGCGCGCCGAGGCCCTGGCGGCCGTGGACATGGCGGTGTCGCAGGGCAAAGCGCACCCGTTCAAACCGGACGCCACGTACCACACGATGAACAGCGTGCCGTGCTCGTCCACGTCCACGGTGCCCATCGCTCCGCCGCACCATCCGCACCACCACCACCACCATCACCACCACCAGAACCTGGAACCACCGGATCTGATGGATCACATCACCTCGCCTTCACTAACCCTGATGAGCAGCGCGCACGAGGCCGGCGGAGGAGCTGGAGGAGGCGGCGGAGGAGGAGGTGGAGGCGGCGGTGGAGGTGGTGGAGGCGGATTGATCTCCACCTCGGCGCATCCGCACTCACACATGCACGGCTTGAGCCATCTCTCGCACCAGGCTGCTATGAACATCAACTCTCCGCTCGGACACCACCACCACCCGCACCATCCACATCCAGGGCTTTTACCCAGCCACCCCGGCAGCGCACAGGGCGCCTCCGGCCTTGTTCCTAATGGACTTCCCTCTCTGCCCGACTCGGATACGGACCCGCGCGAGCTCGAGGCGTTCGCCGAGCGCTTTAAACAACGGCGGATCAAACTCGGTGTCACCCAAGCGGACGTGGGAGGCGCCCTGGCCAATTTGAAAATCCCTGGCGTGGGCTCGCTCAGTCAGAGCACCATATGTAGATTCGAGTCTCTAACACTGTCCCACAACAACATGATAGCGCTCAAGCCCATTCTTCAGGCCTGGCTCGAGGAGGCCGAGGGCGCGCAGCGCGAGAAAACGAACAAACCTGAGCTGTTTAACGGCGCCGAGAAGAAGCGCAAGCGCACATCCATCGCCGCGCCCGAGAAGCGCTCTCTCGAGGCGTATTTCGCCGTTCAGCCGCGACCCTCCAGCGAGAAAATCGCGGCCATCGCCGAGAAATTGGACCTCAAAAAGAACGTGGTGCGCGTCTGGTTTTGCAACCAAAGACAAAAACAGAAACGGTTGAAATTTTCAGCGGCGCACTGATGATGCTGATGATGATGGTGATGGTGATGATGATAACAGTGATGAGGATGAGGATATTTTTTGGACCAAGGGATCTACAAACGTGTTTGTAGGTCTGCTCCGACCCGGTGGGGTTTTTCATGATCACTCAGATTTATGACTTTATTATAGTGGATGAGACTTTACGTGACCCTCCTCGCGCCCTGAATTCATTTAAGATGATGATATTTATCATTTATTTATTTATATATTTATTTTCCCATGATGCTGGTGAAGTATGCAAACTCCAGGTAATCCAGACTTGCGGAGAACTTAATGCCTTCTTCCCCCAAAACATCACAAGAACACAGAAATTCGGGTTCTTTCCTTTTCGTTTCATTTACCTTTTTTAAAAAACAAAAAGAAAAACAAAACGAAAAAAAAAAAAAACAACCACAAAAAAACACTTTTATTTGAAACGTTTAAATAGCCATGGAAGGATTACCTCATACTCCAAACTCGTCGTCCTGTATTTATTTATTTATTTATTTATTTATTTATTTATTTATTTATTTATTTTCTTAAAAGTTGATTTAGTTAGATAATATTTACGGATTCTAATTTATTTCCTGGTTTGTGTGTTTGTAATCGGGAGCTTTAAAAAGTAATTTCTGATGGAAAAGCAGAGTCAAAATTAAAGGAGAGAGAGAGAGAGAGAGAGAGAGAGAGAGAGAGAGAGCATACAAAATCCTTGTTTAATTGTTGGGTCTGTTATAGATTGGATTTTTTTGCTTTTTTTCAATATTGCACTGAAATATAGTAATTTCTTAATATTATTATTATTATTATTATTATTATTATTATTATTATTATTATTCGAATTTGTTAGCTCTAATAAAATGCTTTTTGTATATATAAACTTACAGATAACACCTGATCACCTTGGATTCCTATTTTTTGTTTATTTTTTTTCTTAAAAAAATATTTATTTCATTTGTTAATCTATCACTAGTTTTATTTTATGATGGATCTATAACAACTTCGCATGTGTCAGACGATCACATTTTCATCTTGATGGAGCAGAATGAAAGAATAATAATAACAAGAAAAAACTCTATATATAATTGTCTTTTTTAATTAATTAATTTATTTATTTTGAATTTGTACACTTTGGTTTGCAGTGCAAACATTCTATGCATTATTAAAGTAATACCGACTGAAGCACTACCGCATTAGAGGACCTGCTGTTAGCCTTGTGGATGGTGTCACTGTTTAATGCCACACACACACACACACACACGCACACACACACACACACATTGTTCGTTTTGTCGTGTTATAATTGTCCAGAAAAAAAGAGAAGAGAAAGTTGTGTAAGTAGTGAATTATTTTGTGCACATATGTTTACAGACTGCGACCAAGGTGAGTCGCGCGCGCTCTGCGTCCCTCCATCTTTCCACCGATCCATCCATCTACCCATCTATCCACCAGTCCACTCATCAGTCCATCGCCCCTTCTGTTCTGTAAAGCCAAATCCTTTCCGCGAGCCCGTACACTTCTCAATAAATGATGATAATGACAAAAGCGAAAGAAACAAGACTGATTATTATTATTATTATTATTATTATTATTATTATTATTATTATTATTATTATTATTTTGTTGTTGTTGTTTATTTGCTGATGTTGCTTTGTCCACCGGGTAAAATATTTAGAAATATATTATTATTATATACATATAACATTTTGTGCATCAGGACATAGTACTATATAATAATAATAATAATAATAATAATAATAATAATAATAATAATAATAATAATAATCATAAGATAAATAATTCATTTTTAATAATTAAAAAACTGACTGCAAATTTGCCCAAGCTGAACATCCAGCTGTTGATTTTAAGCAGACATTTCTATCAAGATGTAAGAATAAAGTTTATGAGTTCAAATCCCTGCACTGGCAAAAAACAAAACAAAAAAAGCAAACAAACAAACAAAAACATTCTTCTTCTTCTTCTTCTTCTTCTTCTTCTTCTTCTTCTTCTTCTTATTTTTTATTATTATTATTATGCAACTCACCTAAGTCCATTTGCGACAGGCAATGATCAATAGGCATAGAGATATTGTGTATTTATATATATATATTTATATATATATAAATTAAAAATCTCCAATTTTACAAAATTATAAATAAATCATAGTTCAGAGCATGGTCCTAATTATCAGTTCAATTCTTCTTCTTCTTCTTCTTCTTCTTCTTTTTATTATTATTATTATTATTATTATTATTATTATTATTATTATTATTATTATTATTATTATTATTAGTATTTATTGATTACGATTGAAATTGTATGTTTTTTACTATTGACTACGATAGAATCAACCAAATTAAAAAATGTGACAATGCAATAATTTTTAGTATTAGCTATTGGCTCCAACTGAAGCAGCAATTCTTCTTCTTTCTCCTCCTCCTCCTCCTCCTCTTCTTCTTCTTCTTCTTCTTCTTCTTCTTCTTCTTCTTCTTCTTCTTGTACTACTACTACTATTACTACTAATACTAGGTGAGGGTATAACAACTATGTAAGCTGTCGATTCTACCTAGCATTAAAAGTGAATAGCCCTGATATACCGCTTTTTATAAATAATTCATGCTCTGAGATTTGGAAATTAATATAGCGAACACAAAGAGGCGCTAATTAAAAAGCTGAGTAATTATTATAATTATGATTACGCTCGGCCTAATGGGATGTTACAGCATGTCAGACAAAGTGGCATTAAAGAGGAGCGAATAAAGACACCATGACCTCTCAGTACAATCTGCACTATCGCACGTGCGCTGCTAGTGAACACGAACATCTCAAGACGTTTTTTTTTTAGTTTTATTTTTTTTAAATACAAATATAAGCTAATTAAAAAATATTATCATTGTTATAAAAATGTTTGAAATGATTGTAGTTTATTTTAGATTGATTTTTGGCCTATAATAATTATAATCGGGTATGTATTATTATTATTATTATTATTATTTTATTATTATAATTAGAACATTAAGATTAATTACTGCTTTGGGTTTGAGTGTGAAACAGATTCGAATCTAAACAGTGTACGAAATTATTCCTCAAATAAATTCAACCTGAGATTAAAATTAATGCTATAAACCCTCACCAGATCACTAACAACTGTAATTATTCTTCTCTGATTAGTGAAAATGATTTTTGGAGACGTGCGTAAAATCGCAGTTAAACCTCCAGCATCCGGTTTTATACAGCACTGTGGCCGCCTGAAAGGGGAAAAAAGAAAAAGAAAATAAATGTTAAATGTAAGTGATGCAATATTAATCACGGGAGCTGATATAAAAATGCAATATTTCAAGGAGCTGAAGGGCTTTTATTCGGAGCACAGCAGCAGCGCCGGAGAGCAAAGAAAACGACAGGAAAGAGGGAAAGAAAGGAAAAGAAAAAGAAAAGGAGAGAAAAAGGAAAAAAATAAAATAAAATAAAGATTCGGTTATTGTTCGCATTTGGCTTTCGGCAACGTGAAAAAAAGAGCTGAGTAAGTGAGTAAGCACTTTCACTTTTATTTATCCCTAGTAGAAAAGATCAAATCATTTCTTTCTAATTTTGGAAACCTAACCGAGAATTTCTCTGTTTGTTTGTTTGTTTGTTTGTTTGTTTATGTATTTGTGTGTCTAGCGTTTAACTTTTAGAAATGTACACGACGATTTGTATTGACGTTGTATTTAAAAAAAAATGTTGATTTTTGTGAAGGGATCGAAAGTTGACAATAAAAAGGCGGTGCTTTATATAACGCACTGTTCATATGACGCATTATTATAGTATCGTTACCGTATAGCTAATGTCTTACTTAAGAAAGTATTTTCAATTATTTTGTGAATATTTCAGGAGCTGAAGCTTTTATATCAAAAGACAGTAAGCTGAAGATAAACCCAGGATCCTTCCCTGAATCTGGTTTTTAATCTTCTCGCTATTGCTTTCATTTGGAGACCTTGTTTTGCTTGCAGTGCAGTGTTTCAGCTCTTTATTTAGTGCATCCTGGAGAACTGCACATCCCACAGTCAGCTCTGCTAGCTCTGCCGTCTGTCTGCTCGGAGTGTGTGATGGAAGTAAAACCTCTCTGATTTGCCCCCCGATTTGCCCCTGGCCGGAGGGGAGCCCTCGGCTACCCCAGCTGCTCCACCAGCCATATGGAGCTATTCATCATAGAGCTATTAATCAGCAGATTTACATCAACACCGACTCAGCAACAATATAAACCTTTCATGATGTTCAGAACCAGGTGAGACAAAATCCTTTAATAATAATAATAATAATAATAATAATAATAATAATAATAATAATAGTATCTCATAGAGAGAGCTTGTTTTAATAATAATAATAATAATAATAATAATAATAATAATAATAATAATAATAATAATAATATCTCATGGAGAGAGCTTGTTTTGAGGACCTTTTCTTTTCCCATATTGTATAATCAATTGCTTGACATGACGCACAAAAAAAAAATAAAAAATAGAACAAGGTACAGACGACCCTCCGCTTCACCCACAGCAATAAATCCAAATACTATGAATATGTAAATTAGAAACGCCTTAAAGCAAACAAGCCCCGCCCACTTCCCCAGGCAAACCGCAATCCTATAGCCTGTATGCACCGCAATAACTCTGTCTTCTGCCACGTGCTCAATCCTAGTACTTTATTTCCACTGAGTTGTTATAATTTGCAATCAAATCATCCTACATAAATCATTTAATAATAATAATAATAATAATAATAATAATAATAATAATAATAATAATAATAATAATAATCGGATGGTTTAGGTTGACTTTGCCTGCTGTGCTTGCTGTCATTACCTTATATGATGATGTGATAACATCACACGCTGTGAAATTTGTCAGTTCATTTTTCTAAGTCCTAGTAAGATTATTAGCAAAATAATATAATTCAATGCTTTAATATTTTAATCAGAACATCACAGGGAATTCATGTTATGTAATTTTGAGATAGCTTGTTCTGGGCAATCACTCCAAAGATAATTCAAAATAAATCAAAGTTATACCTAATGAGATCATCGTAGATGTTTCTCCTTTGGTAAATGGTAATCACAATAAATTGCATAAAAAGTCACGTGATCATTTCCTATAAAAAAAAGACAGATCATATGATTGTTTCCTATACGTGTCATCAGTATCATCATTGTTACCATTTCTATCCTTATTTTAACCTCAATATTCTCATCAACATTATCATTGAGCTGTCATTTTCATCATCATCATCATCATCATCATCATCATCATCATCATCATCATCATCATCATCAATATTTTCATAACCACAATCACCACACCATCATTTCATTACCATGACATTAACCACATTATCACTGTTGTCATTGCTGTGACATTTATTCATTCATTCATCACCGTCAACACGATGATCAGCATCATCACCGGCATCACCGTCATTCTCCTTACCAATGTTTCATTCATTATCATTGCACTCTTTATCAGCATCACTGCACTGTTGTATTCATCGCCATCACATCAGCCACCATAATCATATCTGATACTGCTGGTACCATGATTAGCAGCATTACTGTAAATGTTATCAACATTTGCATCATCATCATCATAGCTATCTTAATTATTATCAATATTCTCATTATTTTATCAACTGCAACCACCATCATAATCATGATCATGATCATGATCATCATCATCATCATCATCATCATTCTCATTAACATAGCTATCATTATTATCAATGTTCATATCACCATTGTATAAACCACAGCTATCATCATCATCGTCATCATCATCGTCATCATCACCATATAATCATTGTCATTCTCATTTCTACAGCCATCTTCATTATCAACACTCTCATTGCATCAACCACAACCATCATCACCATCATCATCATCGTCATCATCATCAACGTCATTCTCATTACTACTCATTACTCATCTTCAAACATTCTCACCATTTCATTAACAACAACCATCACCATAATCATCATCCTGTCTTCACTACCACTAATATCCTCATTATCACCATCACAACACTGTTGTGTGTCACTATCACATCAACCACCACCACCATTATAACTGTCATCACTACTGAGAATATCTTCATTTTCATCAGCATCTTCATTACCATCATCACCACACTGTTTTTTACAGCCTATGTTTTTTTCACTACCACTACTACTACCATCATCATCATCATCATCATCATCATCATTACCATCATCACCAACCCTATCATGAGATGATCCCAGTCATTACTACCATCCTTGTGTCCATCACATTAGCTATGACATCAACATCATCATTATTGTTATTACCAACACCCTCATTAACATTATGTTAATATTTTAATTATAATTAATAATAACAATAATTAAAAAAAATAGTTATTATAATAATTATTATTATTTACACTCTCTTTCCCTCCCGCTCTCCCTTCATCCTTCGTGAAGGACGCTGTGAAGGGTGGGACATTAAATAAGGGGTGTGTCGAGTGTCTCCTCCAGATCTGTGTTCATCTCCAGCTCGTATTTGCTCAGTAATCTCCGCCCAAGCTCCAGTTGACACAGCAGCAAATTTCAATCACAAGGGGCTTCGGAGTCAGCCGCAAAACGTATTTGTTTAATAAATCCATCATTTTCCTCGAAAAATATTTGATAAGCCGGGTTTGACCCCTGCAGGAAAGAGCATGTATTTACTGACATGGCCCCCTGCTAGTGTGAAATGAAGTTTAAGATCTTTAAAGTGCCCTTCAAAATGGCCCATGCAGATGAAAGCACATGGGGTGCGTTCTGAATATGACCCCTAAAACCCTGAAAAACCGGACGGACTATTTTTAAAATAGCATCCAGTCTGAAAAATGCTCCATTCTGCAAAGACGTTAATGACTAATACGGGACTTCAGTATATTAGTGCTGTTATAAAGTCAGTATTCTAAAAAAAAAAAATAAATTATCCACTGCATGATGGCATGACAAGACCTGATACAAAGAATAGTTGATTATTTTATAATAACAGCATGTCATGAAGTGTTTTATTTCTCTCTTCCATTTAATCACAAAGATTTAGAGTTATATTTCATGTCACAAAATGCTCTAGTTAAAGCTCAATGATTACTTTATAGCAGATATATTTTTCTATCTCTTCTTTCTCTCTCTCTCTCTCTCTCTCTCTCTCTCTCTCTCTCTCTCACTTACGCTATCTCTCTCTCTCTTTTTCTCTCAAAAAAAAAAAAAAAATTAAAAAAACTTTTGTTACTGAGTAAAAGAGCAGCCTGTTATAGAGCCCTGAAACTGGAGACTCCTTCCATAAATGTTGAATAAACAAGAACAGGAAGTTTCACCCTGCTTATCAGTGCTAATCGACCAACAGGACGAAGCCATAGAAATCGTGAGTGTGTTAATATAAACCTGTGATTTTAATGATTCATTTGATTCAAAATAAAGTTACTTTGCAGATCAGGTTATTTAACCAAGACAATCCAACATACTAAGAAATGTTAAAATAATGAATGAAATCTAATAAGAATGATAAGTTAATTTTATATCTAACAGCAGTGTGTAACAGCAGTTCCTCTCTGTCAGCCGTCTGTGTGTGTATGATCGGCTGTACAAATGCCAAAGCCCTTCTTCTCATTTGTTCTGTCTCTTTAGCTCTCTGAAGGCCCTGGGCGTCGTGTCTCTTTGACCTCCCTATTGAACACGCTCGCCCCTCATCATTATCCTCATTCTGCCTGCGGACTCCATCGCTCGTGCCTCCTTCTCCCCAAAGCACTGAGATCTTTACCCAAGCAGCTGTGGGACACTGACGCAGTTATAAACCACATGGAAGACAGAGCAAAGCAGGAAAAAAGAAAGAAACTGGAGTCAGTTCGTTGTCCAACGACGTTCTTGTTCGTGGTGAAAATAAGCTAAGCAAATGGACAGTGTTTTCTGTTACTAAAATGATTTTTTTTATTCTTGAGGAGAATGAGGAAGAAGAGAGGCTGCAGTGTGTCAGATGGACGTGTGGCTCAGTGTCATATTAACAAAGAAAATCACCAAGACTGTGTACCAGTTTACATCGTAGGCTCTAATGTGCACTTGTTTTGTGCGTCTAAAAAAAAACGGTCTGTTTCCATATATGGAAATTAGAGCTTCTAATTGGGGATGGCTTCATTGCCTTATATGGCAATGTGGGCTTGTTGTTCAGGCCAGATATGAAAAAAGAAGGGACATCTCTGCCACTCGTGTGTGTGTGTGTGTGTGTGTGTGTGTGTGTGTATTCCACATACTTTGTCAACTATCCTGTTCAATATTTCAGAATGGATTTTCAAACCATCTGCATTGCTAATACCAGCTAGCTGTCTCTTATAAAACGAATACGAACCACCAGTTAAGGACCAAACCTGCCATTTTTTATTTTTGAGTTTAACAATGAAGGTTGTATTTTTTTTGTACCTCAGACCACCATAAAAAACAAACAACAACAACAAAAAAAAAAACAGCCTGAGGTAACTGGAGGACTAATCCAGCAGCAGTCAGCTAATAAAATAAAATAAAGTAATTGTGTCTAAAATGTAATTACATGGGAACCTATTGTATGAACTTCATGACTGAGTAAAAAAGAGAGGCTGGTGAGAGGATGAGTGCTGTGTAATGGGAAGTAACATCTTTTGTAGATGGGTCCATGGTATATTATAATACCATGCTATGGCATAATAGGTATATATTATGGTATTATATGGATACATTTTTAAAGAAATATAAAAAAAATAATACTTGCTGAAGTATAAGAGGAATAAAACTCCCCTGGATTTTTCAGTTTTAAAATAAATTCAGGTTTATAAAAATGACTTTAACTGCATGAGTGTTTTATTTCTCATGCATCAAAACCTTTACTTTGGGGAAAAAATATGATTAATTGCATTTAAGAGGGAAATTTGTACCGTGCTGTTTATATTGCTGGCTTTGATTCTTCACTTCTATGTTTATGATGTGTTAGAAATATTTTTAACAGAAATTAACTATGTTTTTAAAAGTACGTGCACCCCTGGCCATCACATTCATTCATTCATTCATTCATTCATTCATCTTCTACCGCTTATCCGAACTACCTCGGGTCACGGGGAGCCTGTGCCTATCTCAGGCGTCATCGGGCATAAAGGCAGGATACACCCTGGACGGAGTGCCAACCCATCGCAGGGCACACACACACTCTCATTCACTCACGCAATCACACACTACGGACAATTTTCCAGAGATGCCAATCAACCTACCATGCATGTCTTTGGACCGGGGGAGGAAACCGGAGTACCCAGAGGAAACCACCGAGGCACGGGGAGAACATGCAAACTCCACACACACAAGGTGGAGGCGGGAACCCCGACCCTGTAGGTGTGAGGCGAACGTGCTAACCACTAAGCCACCGTGCCCCAGTATATATATGTATACACACACAGAATTTTATAAATTGTCAGAAGTAGCATAAGAACATCGCTCCAGTGGAACCAAGAGACTGAGATCTGTTCCAGCATGAAAATGCCCCTGTGCACAAAGCACATAGCTCCATAAAGATATGGTGTGTTAAGGTTGGAGTGGAAGAACTCAAGTATCCTTCACAGAGCCCTGACTCTGACTTAACCCCAATGATCACCTTTGGGATGAACTGGAATACCGACTGCACCCCAGATCTCCTCACCTGACATCACTGTCTGATCTCATTAATCCCCAAGCCATGCTCAAGAATCCAGAGGAAAGTATTTTGGGATTACTTTATTTTAGCCTTCAGCCTACAGTTAGAGTGCTCATGTAGCATCATTCTTACATAATGTGAAAATAAACTTGTTCCTAAAGCAAACACACAACCTGTGTGTAAATGATATTACATCAGTGTTGCCGTAGGAAACATCGTCAGCTGATCATTTCTGCAGCTGAATGGCTTTATCGATCTCGGAATTCGGCACGCACTGGGGAGGAGGGTGATAATGTGATACATTATGTATGAGCCAGATCCTAAAGCTCTGACATCACACATAACACATCACACACACACACACACACACACACACACACACACACACACACACACACACACACTGCAGCACAGTTTTGCAGAGTCTGAGGGAGTGTAGTGATCAGATTTAGTGGATTTATTCACAGACATCAAACACACAGAACATATAGAGGTGTGTGTGTAAATACACTATACTACACACACTACAGTGCTTTGTGTGGATGGAATTTTATGTGTGTGGGTTTGTGCCTGTATATTGGAATTTGTGTCTATAGTTTGTTTGTATTTGCTTTCTGTCCATCCGATTATTTGCTTTCTGTCCATCCGATCCATCCATCCATCCATCCATGTATACTTAATCATCCATCCATCCATCCATGTATACTTAATCATCCATCCATCCATCCATCCATGTATACTTAATCATCCATCCATCCATCCCTCCAACCATCCATCCCTCCATCCAGCCATCCAACTATCCATCTATGCTTAATCCATCCATCCATCCATCCATCCATCCATCCATCCATCCATCCATCCATCCATCCATTTTATCGAATTATTAATCCATCCATCCATCCATCCATCCATCCATCCATTTTATCGAATTATTAATCCATCCATCCATCCATTCATCCATCCATCCACCCATACATCTATCCTTCTATCCATTCAACTATCCATGTATGCATAATCTATCTATCCATAAATCCATCCATCCCTCCATCCATCCCTCCATTCATCCCTCCATTCATCCAACTACACATGTATGCTGAGCCCATCTATCTATCTATCTATCTATCTATCTATCTATCTATCTATCTATCTATCTATCTATCTATCTATCTATCTATCTATTCTTAATCTATCCATCCATCCATCCTGCAAACTACCCATGTATGCTTAATCCATCCATCCAACCATCCATCCATACATCCATCCATCGACAGTTAAAGCTCTGGCTTACTGATGAGAATGTCTGGGGTTCAAGCCCCAACACCACCAACCCTTAACCATCTCTGCTCTATGCTGTAGCTCCACTCTGTCGTCTGACCCCCAGCTTCCTAAAAAAGAATGTACTGTATGTAATGTCTGTCCTTCAGTGAGTTAAAGCTACGCATCACTCTAAATAACTAAAGTAGTCCTTACTGGAATAACACCACAATTGATTCCAAATACATACATTTTAACAACAAAACAGAAGTTAAAAGAAACTTGGCTCCTCCCACATGATGATGTCACTGTAAACAACAGAGCACTTTTCATAAGACTGTTTTACTCTGTTATAATATATTGTGAAAATGTGTTTCATGTCTATCATTTTCTAAATTTTCGTCCCATAACTCACCCCTATGTGTATGTAGCAAAAGTGTGTATACCCCCACTTTATGCACCCCCCCACCCTTCCCTTTCTTACTCTCTCTCTCTCTCTCTCTCTCTCTCTCTCTCTCTCGGCGTGTGATAATGAGAAAGGCTGGCCTGCTCTCACCACACCATCAAATATTCATCAGTGTTGATTAAACAGGACAGTGGCGCAGATCCGCTCCAATTCAGAGCCTCACGCAAAAAACAGAGGGGGAGGAGAGAAAAGACGAAGGAGATATAACGACATGGGAGAGGACAAGAAAAAAAGAGGACAAAAAATTTAGAAAGGATAAAAGTGTAAGTAATAATGTGGATGCGAAGTGGAAAATGATCAAATAAAATGAGACGGGGAGAAAAAGAGAGAGAGATGTTATGATAGAGGAGTGAACTTCACAGGATAACAGAAGAGAGACGTGATGAGGTGGAGAAATAAAAACAGGAAGAGTGGAGAGATTAGATGTGGGGTGAATAAGGAAAACACGAGTGATGAAGAAAGGATGTGAAAGGATGCAACTGGACATGAATGAGTGAAAAGAGAGAGAGAGAGAGAGAGAAGAAAGCTAGAGCACAGTGGAGAAGGATTGGAGTGAACTTGACAGGAATAGATGAGTGGAAAGAGGAAAGGAAAGACTAGAGTGTGAGGGAGTGTAAGGGAGGGAGAGAGGAGAGAGAGAGAGAGAGAGAGAGAGAGAGAGAGAGGTCAGTGTGGAGCACATTTAATATTTGATGAGGCGTGTGGTGCAGCAGAGACAGGAAAGAGTGTGGTCAGAGGGGTTAGCTCAACTCATCTACTGCCTAGGAGACAGAGAGAGAGGGGGGAGAGAGAGAGAGAGAGAGAGAGAGAGAGAGAGAGAGAGAGAGAGAGAGAGAGAGAGAGAGAGAGAGAGAGAGAGAGAGAGAGAGAGAGAGGTTTTAGTATATCAGGACAAGAGATTAGTCAGGTTGTACACTTCATCCTTCACTCGGTGCAAACGAATATAAAACGCTGATATGAAAGTCATCTCACATCATCTTACATCCAGGGCTCTTAAAGGTTCTTCAGTTGGGCCTGAGGGAGAACCCTTAAGGTTCTACACTTGTAAATGACAGAAATTAGGGATTTTCCGTTTGCTATAGAAAGGAGTCAATGAAGATCAAATGTCCTTCAAAAAAGTCTATTGGAAGGACAAGGAAACTAGAGATATCAAAAAGCTGGAAACACGGAAACACACGG
>NC_083463.1:4920312-4922812 GCF_030014155.1 Tachysurus vachellii
TAGATACATAAAGTGTATCTGTGTGCCCTGGTGCAAACAGTGCAGGACAAGAAAAAAAAGACAGTCTTTTGCAGGACAAAAGACAGTGCAAACAAAAAATACAAGACAATACACAAAATACAATACACAACAGACAATAAACAGAAACAACGACCAGTTTAAATACTGTAAGTTTATTCAATATTGCATGTGCAGAAATGAGGGGCTCCAGTGCTCAGTGTGGTGCTGCTGGAGATTCTGTTCCCGATATGGACTGACTGAGGTCTCCCAGTCAGGATGTCTAGGATCCAGTTGCAGAGGGAGGTGTTCAGTCCCAGCAGATTGTGTTGAATGCTGAACTAGTGGTTTGGGACGGGGACAATGGTGGTTATCTTGAGGCACATAGGAACATCAGCACAGCTCAGGGAAATGTTAGAGATGTCAGTGAAGACATCCGTTAGCTGTTCTGCGCATTCCCTGAGCACCCTGCCAGGAATGTTGTCTGGTCCAGCAGCCTTCCGTGGGTTAACTCTGCATAGATGCTTCTGGTTGGAGCTTGTGGTGATGGTCTTGGAGACGGTGATGTCATCAATGCACTTGCTGATGTAGCTGGTCACTGATGCCGTGTATTCCTCGAGGTTGATGGAGTCCTCGTTGGTTGCAGCCTCCATGAAGATGTTCCAGTCAGTGAACTCAAAGCAGTTCTTAAGGTTTTCACCTGCTTCGAAGATCCAGCGCGTTTTCCCCTCTTGTTGTGTCCACATACTGATGTAATTCATGACTGAAATCTCCGGCGATGATAAACATTCCTTTAGGGTGAACATATTCACCATAATGTTCACACAGAGCCTCTTTAGCATTAGCGCTGGGGGGAATGTACACTCCGACAATGAAAACCGTAGTGAATTCCTGTGGTAAATAAAATGGCCTGCATCTAACAGTCACAAACTCCACTAGCGATGAACAGTAACTAGAAACAAGCACAGAGTTCTTGCACCATTCCATGTTGATGTAAACACACACAACATCACCACGAGGCTTAACGCACAGGGGTAACGCACGAGGCTTATGAGTGGCATTTCTGTCAGCGCAAAACAAGGTGAATGGCAGCGTACAGAACTCTGTCGCTGAGCCACGTCTCTGTGAAAACAAAGACGCAAAACTCTCATCTTGTGGTGCATTTGAGTCGAGTTTATTGGCCAGGGAGCAAACATTGGAATGTAGAATGGATGGGAGAGCTGGCCGGCTAGGGTTTGTTTTTAGCCTAGCATGGCTACCCGCCCGCTTACGGTGCTTCAGCTTCTTTGAGCACCGCTTGAGGCCTTGTCTCCACAGGGGGCAAGCCGAGGTCGCAAAGCCTTTCCAACACATCATCGTGCAGGTTGATTGTTGCACAATTTCTGTATTGTACTAATTTCTGCCGCCAGTTTGGATCATCTTGGAAAGGAGTGGAGAAGAGAGGAGAGGGGTGAAGAGGAGTGGAGAGGAGAGGAGGGGAGGAGGGGATGAGAGGAGAGGAGGGGAGGAGAGGAAAGAAGAGGAAAGGAAAGGAAAGGAAAGGAGAGGAGAGGAGTGGAGAGGAGAGGGGAAGTGGGGAGGAGAGGAGTGGAGAGGAGAGGAAAGAAGAGGAAAGGAAAGGAAAGGAAAGGAGAGGAGAGGAAAGAAGAGGAAAGGAAAGGAAAGGAAAGGAAAGGAAAGGAAAGGAAAGGAGAGGAGAGGGGAGGAGTGGAGAGGAGAGGGGAGGTGGGGAGGAGAGGAGAGGAGAGGAGAGGAAAGAAGAGGAAAGTTAAGGAAAGGAAAGGAAAGGAGAGGAGAGGAGAGGAGGGGGAGGAGAGGAGAGGAGAGGAGAGGAGAGGAAAGGAAAGGAGAGGGGAGGGGAGGAGAGGAGAGGAGAGGAGAAAAGAGGAGAAGAGAGAAGGAGAGATCAGAGGAACAGAGAGAAGAGGGGAGGAGGGGAGGAGGGGTGGTGTAAGAGGGGAGGAGTTAAGGCCTAAAGTTCTCCTTTATTCTCCATTAGAACTGTATTTCCAGATGGATTTCTGGGTTTCTTTATAAAATCCTCCACATTTTTTAACCAAGTTATTAGTACTATTACTACATGAGGATTTAAAGATGGATATAAGAGTTGCTCTATTTCTCTCTCTACAGTCCTTTTTCTCTGAGCTCTTGGTGTCGAGTGTCGTGCTGACACGGAGAAGATGATTAAAGCTCATTAAAGGTGAACTCCAGGAACCGGAGGTCTGACGCACACGGATCCTAATCTGTCTCTCCAGTTGCACACTTCTGTACTCTTCTATTTCTTTCCTCTTTTACATGATGCCTGAGTATAAAACACTGTGGAGGAACTGTAACAACTGAGAAACTACTAATGGACGTTACAGCGTCTGAAAGACTCAGTGAAGGTACAGACATCTGTCTATCTGCCTCTCTGCCTCTCTAATCAGCTGTCTTTATTTTATTGCCTGGTGACACCAAGTCACTTCACTTTGATTTCTACGGCACAGAGAAACCATGAAAACCA
>NC_083463.1:4925312-4937812 GCF_030014155.1 Tachysurus vachellii
ACACTCCAACACACACACACGTACACTTTGCATCTCTGAGCCTTACTTACCCCAAGCCTTCGGGTGCGTTATGGGATATCCTTGTATTAAACGTGTTTAAATAACTATTATATCCCAGAGCGTCCAGTCCACACAACCTGCTACATGATTGGCTGAGAAATGTTCTACCTGTATGCTCCTGTATTTTCTCTGTAATTTCATAGGTTCTTTACCTGCTCAGTGATTCCTCTATTACTGCACTGCCTACGTGGGATGATGGTCGCTATGGCAACAGCAATGCTTACTTTTATACTGCTGAATTTCACATTTACTTAGTTGTCTTAGTAGAGAAAGAAAGAAAGAAATATCGACAGATAGTTGGAGGATGATTAGAAGGAAATAAATAAATAAATATTTCACAAAGTCACTCCGGAAAGTGATTGAAGACTTTTAGAGGCTGCAGTCATGTTCGTGGCGCTAACCAGTGGCTAATTTGTTAAATGATGTCATGTGTAAGGAGTTAAAACGATTAGCTGCTCTGTAAAAACTCCTATAAAACAACGAATTAACCAACATGCCTATTTGTGTAATAACCTAATTCAAGCAACATTGTACAATTAAACTTTACAACAATTCCCTAAGATTAGAAACTCTCTAAATGAATTGCTTAATTAGCTCCTTCACTGGTTATTACAGTTGATTTGTGTTTGAGATGAAATCCAGCCAGAACACACAGCCATGCTGAATGACGTAAAGCAGTGATGATGGTAATAATGCTTAGAACCGAATAGGTTTAGAATGAGGTAGAAACTCGGGTTGTTGCGTCCTCTTATATATTCTCTCATACAGAGCCTTGGGTTTCATCTGTTTTACAATTAAGTTCAGTTTTAAATAAGGAATAAAAAGAAACTAATCAAGACAGAGTTACTGCTACGACAAAGAGGTTAATTATTTTATAATAAGAGCACATAATAAAGTGTTTTATTTATTGTATTATTTTTTATTATCACAGAAATCTTCTTATGTTTAATTCAATTCAATTGAATTTATTTTATAGCGCTTTCAACGATGGACATTGTCTCAAAGCAACTTTATAAGAGTATAAAAACAGAATTAAAAATATAATAATTAAATGAAGTTAATATTTATCTCTAAAATGTGTCCTAATGATCAAGCCTGAGGTGAAGGTGGTGAGGAAAAACTCCTGAGATGATATGAGGAAGAAACCTTGAGAGGAAACAGACTCAGATGAAACAAGACAGGAAATAATGTAAAATAAAATATAAGACTTTATTTTGTCACATATACATTACAGCACAGTGAAAACTTTGGAGGTTGGGATCAGAGCACAGAGTCAGACATAATACAGTACCACTGGAGCAGAGAGGGTTAAGGGCCTTGCTCAAGGGCCCAACAGTGGCAGCTCTGCAGGCTTGAACCCTGAGCCTCCATCCAAAGCCTTAAAGGCAGGGTCTCCGATTTTTGAAAGCCAATGTTGACATATAAAATCACTCAAACAAACACGCCCCTAACCCAAATGGGTTCCACCCCTGTATTGATAGCTCCGCCCACACATACATACGTAACCCAGGCAAGTAATGGAAAGAAATGTGTCTTTATCATAGCTGAAGGGAAGAACAATACGATTGCAGATAAACAAACAAGCAAAAATGACACACAAGCATAATCATGTAAAGGACAAAGGCATATATTAGTTCTGTGTAACAAAACAAAACCAACGTTACTCACCTATCGAGAAGGAAAAAAGCGCCTCGGCGTCTTAAGTAAAGTTGGCCTCATATTCACAGATTGGAGTTTCCCGAGTCAATAACTCCTGAGCTAAACACTGTTACTACACAAAACACGGTTGTAGCTGCGTCTCTACATTACTACGATAGAAAAGAGGTGTTATTTGTGTAGTAACAGCGTTTAGCTCAGGAGTTATTGACTCAGGAAACTCCAATCTGTGAATATGTGACCAACTTCCTGCTCCTTCAGTTCTCTCCAGCGCTGGAAAGCT
Source organism: Tachysurus vachellii (assembly GCF_030014155.1). Classification (NCBI taxonomy): domain Eukaryota; kingdom Metazoa; phylum Chordata; class Actinopteri; order Siluriformes; family Bagridae; genus Tachysurus; species Tachysurus vachellii. The sequence continues at coordinate 4,927,312 of NC_083463.1, forward strand.
GATCCTATATTAACACGTCCTACTTCTTACCTTATCGTAAGCCTTTCTTCTCTTTCTTTCTTTGTTTTTATCCTTTGTTTTTATATTTGTTTTCAGAAGCATTTCTCAAACAACAGAGACCCCACCTTTAACTGCTTGAGCCACCACTGTAGATTAAATGTAAAAAAAAATGTCCTTTCTATAATGGTTTATAGTATTTTATCATTATAAGAATTTTTAGAATTTTTTAATTTGTGAAAGAATGAGATTCTGATTAGTTTCACTAATTTCTTCTTAAAATCTTCTACTTGAACTTTATTGCTGTTATTTCCACATTGTAAGCGCATTGTAAGTGTAATTTCTTTTTATTTCCATGTTATTTTATTTTATTTTCATTTACTCGTATATTATTTTGAATTTATTTTTACTTATAAGCTATATAATATATAAAAATGTTATTTTAACTTAATGCTCTTGAACGTCTGGAAAACAAGTTACTTCCTGTTATGACATGTTCTAGTAGTGTCAGCGGTGCGGGGATAAAACAGACCCAAATGCAGGATAGCTAAGATAAACTGGTTTATTAAATAAAAAACACAAAACAGGGACAAAGAAACGACAAGAGACGAGACCAAGGACGAGGATTCCTCGCCGCCATAGGCAACGTGGCACGGTTAAATCCACAAGACAATTAGACATAAGGAACAAGTGTGGAACAAGGAACAAGGAACATAACAAGTAGCTATAAAGTAGCCTGACAAGTAGCTATAAACTAAAAAGTTGTTCCCTCACCAGTCCCTCATTTTTCTTATAGAATATGTACAGCTTTACCTCTAAAATGCTGATAGTGGTCACTCCTTCCAAAACAATCTCCTCCCAAAGAACTTATCAACATTTCAATAGTTACAGTTAAATTTAAACGCTGCTTTGTGATAAATTAAACTGATTTGAGTTGAGTTGAGTTGAGTTAGGGGGTCACGGTGGCTTAGTGGTTAGCACGTTCGCCTCACACCTCCAGGGTTGGGGGTTCGATTCCCGCCTCCGCCTTGTGTGTGTGGAGTTTGCATGTTCTCCCCGTGCCTCGGGGGTTTCCTCCGGGTACTCTGGTTTCCTCCCCCGGTCCAAAGACATGCATGGTAGGTTGATTGGCATCTCTGGAAAATTGTCCGTAGTGTGTGATTGCGTGAGTGAATGAGAGTGTGTGTGTGCCCTGCGATGGGTTGGCACTCCGTCCAGGGTGTATCCTGCCTTGATGCCCGATGACCCGTGACCCGAGGTAGTTGAGTTATATGCAACTATTAATCCATTTAATTCAAGTTATTCATTAATGTAAAATCTTCTGGCAGAGCTATTGTCAGAACGTCTGTTATAGAAAACTAATCAACACCTAGTAACCAATCAGAACGGAGCAGCGAAGAGCGCTGGGGTACGAGACTGTGATAACTGCCATAAGTGGCTGTTAGTGCTGGGTTTCAGCGCTGGCTGTGATGATGTTGAATTTAATGAACCTTCCGTTCAACCTCAATCAGATGAGACTCACGTTTTTGGTGCTGATTGTAAAGGGTGAAAACGTTTAACCCTGACCTGGAAGGATCACACTCAATATCGTGGACGTGACTGGACAAATTTGCACAGAAAATGGTGTGTGAAATAGGCTGGTCCTCTTCGCAGCTCTTCGAATAAACTCTGTTTAAACAGACCATCAGAGCGGGATGAAGGTGCCACCCACTCGCACTTGTAACCTCATTACACACCGCCAGTGTAGTCATTCCAGGAGATTAGTGTGTGTGTGTGTGTGTGTGTATACACCCTCGATCACAAAGAGAAGATGATTAAACCCTTTCTGTATAGATCAGATCACATAATCATGGTGTGTGTTTCATCACTGATCAGCAGTTTCTTTGGGAAAAATTCCATTAGATTTTGGAGAGTACTTTAAAGTTAAAGATTTGAACTTTTGCAACTTTTACAATTCTTTTTATTTTGAAAACCTTCCTGAAGCTTTTCAATTCGATTCCTTTTCAATTCTGTATATCGTCTTTAGCAATTGTCTCGAAGCAGCTTTACAGAAGCACAGAAACAGAATAAAAACGTTGAAGATTAAATTTAATTTACTGCTTATCTCATTTAACATTTATCTCTAATGAGCAAACTAAGGTGATGATGGTGAGGAAAAACTCCCTGAGGTGATGTGAGGAAGAAACCTTGAGAGGAACCAAACTCAGAAGGGAACCTCATCCTCATTTAAGTGACACTGGACAGGAAATAATAAAAAAAAGTAAATGTACGTAATGTAATTTCTTTCTACAGATGACTAAAAGAAGAAGGTTTAAAACATTAATGCTTTTAATCGATAAAAAAAAACCTTGTTTAACTCCCAGATTAATGAATTAATTAACGAAGAACGACGGTTGAAGAAATCGGAGGTTTTTTTCTCTCAGTGGTCTCAGACTTGCTGAAATGGTATCCCTGTATTAATAGAGGACAAAGTGAAGGTTTGAAAATCGATGCAGATGTCGGTGTCGTGTGTTGTTAGCTCGCACGGTGTCTCGGTTAATAAAGCTCGTGGAATGGAACAAAGCACCGCGCCTCTCTTTGAATGCAAACGAGCGGCTGCTGTAATCTCGCACAATCAAATATTAATGTGGGAAAAATGAATCCGCATCGGAGATTGTTTTTCTAATCCGCTCTGCCTGATAGTTGGACTGCGGCCTTGCCTTTACAGTCATCACTGTAGGTAGTATATCACACATGATATCACGGAAATGTCATATTGGACATTGAATTCCATTCTTTTCTTACTGACTTAGGGACTAATTGAAGCTGTTAGACTTTTAACGCCTGGATCATTACAGAATAACTGGGCTGACTTTGGAGATGATTTTCAGCCTCGCCTTATGATTACAAAAGGTGTCCTGATTTTAGGAATGGCAGTTTGTGAAAATTCAATCTTAACCCCTCACAGCCTCAATTTAAAATCATAAATATTAAATACGTTCAATATTTACGACTTAACATCCTGTAGTGCGGGGGAGGGGCTGTCTCTGTCTGTCTCTTGTAAAAACAGCAGTCTTGATGTGATGTGTGAGAAACAGGAATCTGCTTTGTTTCTGAGAAAATGTTCAAGAGTTGAAACGGCGCCTCTGACTTCGATATCCATTTATATGCTTGTCGGTTCATTAATTAGTTGATCTTATTACAAAGATTGATATACCTAATAAACTGGCAAGCTCGTTTTGGACAAATTTTCCAGAAAGACTGGACAGCAAATCCGCTCAAACACGACAAGAAATATTTTTGGCTTGTCCGTGTACCTTAACTATCCTGGACAGTCTAGATGAATACTGGTGAATAATAGCATGAAAGTTATTATTATTATTATTATCATTCATTCATTCATCTTCTACCGCTTATCCGAACTACCTCGGGTCACGGGGAGCCTGTGCCTATCTCAGGCGTCATCGGGCATCAAGGCAGGATACACCCTGGACGGAGTGCCAACCCATCGCAGGGCACACACACACTCTCATTCACTCACACAATCACACACTACGGACAATTTTCCAGAAATGCCAATCAACCTACCATGCATGTCTTTGGACCGGGGGAGGAAACTGGAGTACCCGGAGGAAACCCCCGAGGCACAGGGAGAACATGCAAACTCCACACACACAAGGCGGAGGCGGGAATCAAACCCCAACCCTGGAGGTGTGAGGAGAACGTGCTAACCACTAAGCCACCGTGCCCCCTTATTATTATTATTATTATTATTATTATTATTATTATTATTATTATTATTATTATTATTATTGTTGTTGTTGTTGTTGTTGTTGTTGTGCAAAAGATGGTTGGTGAGTTGCACTCTATTTACTATACCAGTGTGTATCTACAGCAACTTGGATAAGTATAAAATTAATCAAAAGATAAACAAATAAAAAATGTTTTACAGCCTGGAACTGAAATGGACATAATTTGAGATTGTCATAAATCTATATCCAATATCACATAATATTGTAGTGATTGAAATCAAATGCAGCTTTCAACAATTTAAAAATAGATAAACTTTTGTAAATTAATTTGGTAGAAACTCCCACAGTGAAGCATGGTGGTGGAAGCATCATTTTACAATCGAGTCACGCTCCCTTCTCTGACTAATGCCCTGTTTGAATTTAAAGGCCTCCTCTAAACATACCCAAATCGTGCTATATTCTTTTTTATTTAGTTTAATAAAATGTAAGGATATTTGCACTTTAGGATTTTGTTCACGATAATCAAGATGATACTTGATGGAGTAGATTGTGATGAGTTTTTCCATACTTTGTCCCCAGTTTGTTTTGAAAAGCTCTTCAGTCTCTGTGATGCTGTTTGTGTTCAGGTGTGTTAACTAACAAACTCTAACCAGCTCTGGGTCTTTCACAAACATGTGTTTATATTGTGTATTACATGTGTATATGTATGTATTATATGTATATGTATGTATTATATGTGCTATATCAGCTTCGTTCCAATTAAAGGCGGCCGGTTGGATAAATTCGTCAGATGCACCTTGATGCTTTGTTCGATTTTTTTTTTTTTTCTGAAATATTTGCAGCCACATCAGAACAAATGAATCCCTTTTAAAATAGTATAAAAGGGGTTCAAGTAAGAGAAAATAGATGAGGGTAAGTCGAATACAAAAATGTATTTTCTCTTTCTGTTTAATCATGTTAACAAGCTGCCAAGACACTTGGGTGTGTGGTGGGGGCAGGGGGTGGGGGGATAATTTCCATAATTAACTTGCGGAGCCGTTAACAAAGCACAGGACAAGTTTGCACCAATTGAACTGAGGACTCTACAATTAAAATCAGCCTTTCGCAATTCTTCTACACACAGGCTTTTACTTACATGGTGCCCCGCTGCCCCCTCCGCAGAATCATAACGATATTAATGAGGGGCATCACACAGCGGTTAATTACAGCAAAGAGGTGAGATCTGCTTTTTCAATTAAGCCTTACGCTCAGAAGAGTCCGGAAATATCTTGGCGCCCCGGATGAGGGCTGAACGGACGGGGAGTGCGTCGGGGGTATGTGTGAGGGGGCAGTTAGCTGGTGCTGGGGTAATTAGGTGCCTCATGCCAGGCCTGTTTAAGGGTTAATGAGGCCCGGTGCTTCAACAGCGCAGCCGCCTGTAGGGAGGTTCACTTTGAAGTGTCACAAGGTCCCCTTGTTCCGGGTGGCTCGTGTTTCATTTGTCTGAGTGGCAAATAAAATATTGATGAGGGCTGCCAGCAGACACTCCACCACCCGAGTCCTTCTCTCTTTCTCTCTCACACACACAAACACACACACCCACACACACACATACGCCCCTCACATTATTCACACATTATCAGATCCCTCCCTCTCACCCTTTAATGACCTCCATAGAATCAAGCCGGGGTGACAATGGAGATGCCGGCCAAGTGTGTGAGTAAGTGAGTGTCTGTGTGTGTGTGTTTGTGTGTGTGTGTCTTCAAAGACAGACTGAAAGAAAACACACTCATCTTACCCTCTTGTCAGTTTATCGAATGAACGTTTCAAAGCATTTATAATCCTATTGTTTAAAGATGACTTTTTATACATTATTTTTTTGTTAAACTAGATATTCTAAAAATGTAATTAATTAATTACATTTACAAATAAATACTTAAACAAACATAAAAACAGTATAATAAATAAATAAATGAATAAGTTGGACCAGTCCAACTGTTTGAAATGTGTCTCTAATAAATAAAAAAAAAAAAAACCTGAAGCACTTTAGAAAAAGATCAACGATTAAAGATCTAGAAGTAATAAAACGAGCCATGATTTCATATCTGTTTCATTCCAGTGTCCAGTCACTTATTGTCTTACATTTTAATATCACTTATCAGCCAAATTGCATATAATTATCTACTGGTGAATAAAGTATGAAAATGTGAAATAAAGATAGATAAAGCTGTATGAATCATACACCCATAATCCCTGCACCATAGTTATAATATTAATTAATTTAATATAATGTTTAATACTGGTCTGCATTGTCATCATGCAAGTAAGAAAAACGTATTAAAGTTAGCTTATGGGGCTCCTTCGTGGCTCTGTTCATCAATGAGAGGAAAAAAAAATTCAGACTGTTGATTTTAAAATAATCGTATTGATCTAGAATTCTGAGCTAGGATGTAAACTTTTGCTCTGGGGTCCGTCAGTACAGACATAGCTACGTCTGTGGAGTGAAATTCTAACTCGCTGTCCCTCGGGAGTCGTTTTTATTGCCTCTATTGTAGCCTGGCTGTATTATACATGTCTGGGCCTCCAGAGATTTCCCATGGTCCATCTGGCCCTGGCCAGTAGGGAACCTCCATATTGGGCTATAACATCCAGCAGCTCGGTTTGGATTACAGGAGCCGTCCAGGGAACTATTGATTGCTTATTTTTATGACCGAAACTGAATCCTTCTTCTATCTCCAAGCAAAAATGGTAAAAATAGGATCCTTTATAAAGTAACTATCTGTAAGTTGAAGTAATATGTAGAATTTATTCTCCATCGATTGGCGTCCACGGGTCTGAGAAGTACGTTATCGTGTCCGTGCAGTGCCACAATCCATTACGCTTTTCATTCAAGTCCACCGGGGACATCCTAATCTCATTCCGGTTCACTTTGTGGACATTCAGAACTGTTATTGTATTCGGTGCTGTATTAAATGTCTCACAGCGGCTATTTATTTCGCCTCCGTCCACCTGAGTGATGCACGGCCTGCTGGCTGTAATCATTTTAGAGTCAATTTGTGCTTGATAATAAATCATCCATCCTTCTACTGTTGTATTTTTTAATCCCTGCTCTCTGTGGGATCAATGTCATGTTTACCAGGTGGACTGTGACTGTTATTGTAATGATGTAGACAGAGTCATTAAACAGTTGCTGTGTTCTAATTGGAAGGCAGTTCCCTAGGTAGGGAGCCTTTTTAAGAGCAGGTAAAGACTGATGAGGGAAAAAAAATAAACAGTTTTAAGATAAAATAAATGTTTGTTTTACACAGTGTCATGTGGAAAACGTTCAGATGTCACAGTGGTTGAATTCTGGCTTATAGACAATAAAGATGAAACATTGATAAAAAGATAATGAGGGGATCTCCTTCTAACATTATTTGCCACCATGAATGAATTTAAGCACACTTTAGGAAGTCTTACAGATTCAGATAAATGATAGATTCAGGACGTGTTACAGTTTCAGGAACAGCTACAGCCAAAGAAAGCAATAACAGTTTATGAAGTGTTACAGCTGCAGGAAATATTGGATAAACAGGAAGTGTAACAGATACAGGAGGCTTAATAGAGTCAGGAAATGCTACAGCTGCAGGAAGTATTACATCAAAAGAAAGTGTAAGAGATACAGGAAGTGTAACAGATTCAGGAAATATCACACCAAAAGGAAATGTAACAGATTCAGAAAGTGTCAGGAAGTGTTCAGGAAGTGTTTATTAAGTGTTACAGATTCAGGAAGTGTTACAGATTCAGGATGTGTTACAGATTCAGGAAGTGTTACAGAGTCAGGAAGTGTTACAGAGTCAGGAAGTGTAACAGATTCAGGAAGTCTTACAGATTCAGGAAGTGTTACAGAGTCAGGAAATATTACAGGTGCAGGAAATATTACAAGAGAAAAAACCCCGACGTTGGTGAAAGAGCAACTGTTATGTTGTCTGTTTTAGCTGCTATAGTGGAAGTGTTACCAGGAAATAGTTTTGAAGATGTTCCACAAATTGTAATAAATAAATGGAAAAGTGTAAGTGTGAACATATTGCTGTAGTGTAAGAGCAGTGAAATACTTCAGCACATGCTGTTATTGGAAAACAATCCACTTTGCTATTGTAACAGGAACACTTTCACTCACTCACTCATCTTCTACCGCTTATCCGAACTACCTCGGGTCACGGGGAGCCTGTGCCTATCTCAGGCGTCATCGGGCATCAAGGCAGGATACACCCTGGACGGAGTGCCAACCCATCGCAGGGCACACACACACACTCTCATTCACTCACGCAATCACACACTAGGGACAATTTTCCAGAAATGCCAATCAACCTACCATGCATGTCTTTGGACCGGGGGAGGAAACCGGAGTACAGGACACTTGTCTTTGATTCTTTTCCTCTAACTCCATGACACCAAGTGTTTTATTGTTTATTTATAGAATTGTAGATCGTCCTGAACAAACAGGAAGTCTGATTCCTTTCAGTTTAAATGTCTCTCATTGAGTCTTCAGAGAACGAACAGAGTCCAGACCGGAGAAGAGTGTCTGTTTCTCAGGGAGAACTTCTCTCAGTACAGTTTGAACTTTTTGTTTTCTGTGACATTTGGTTAGTAAAGAGAAAAAAAAGGAAAGGAAATTGGTTTGACCCTCAGAGCAGTTCACATGTTGACTTCAAACGGCATTTCTATAAGAGCGACTGCACGGTCTCTTCGTAGCGGTGAGTTTAATTACAGGACGCACCGTTCAATCGGAATCCGAGGACGTTTCTGTGTCACGTTAAAAGAAGGAGAAGATATCAGCGATGCAAATCTGTCTCTGTGATGAAAAACTCTTTGTACTTATACGAGTACTGAACCACGGTGTCAGACCGGCGTGAGCAGAACAGAAGAAATCTGATTGAACACGCTTTCTTTTGATAATGGCGGGAAAAATAATAATAGAAATTAATCACAACGCTCGTTCTAAAAACTGATTTTTTTTTTCTCCCTTGATTTTTTTCACTCCTTCCCCCTCCCTCGAATGCTCAGAGCAAGAAATGGATTCGCTGCCTCGGCCAAACAAGTCACGAGCAATTATAAATAAAATTACGACATCACTTCAGGTTTTGAGATGGAAAGCGCTGAGCCAGAGAGGGAACACTTGGAATGGAAGGGAGGTGAGGTGTGTGTGTGTGTGTGTGTGTGTGTGTGTGTGTGTAGTGCGTCAGTCAGAAGTTTTCTTTTCTAATCTCTGGATTATTATCTGCGGACGCCCGGTCCGTCTGAGGCTCGTCCGATCTAGCCGCTCTGATAATTGCAGCCGGCTGCGCTGTTTGATCTGCGTGATGAATAGATGATGAGTTTTTCATGAAACCACTCGAGCACAAGCTCTCCAGTCCCACAGGGAGAAGAGAAAAGGTCAGCACAGGTCAAGTTTATGGGTAATGACATATCATCCAGGCGTATTTAACACTTTGCTAATTCTCCCTCTCCATTCTAGTGCTTTCTGGTCCTCTGAGCCATGAAGTGAGAGAAGATTCGCAAAATAGATTTGCGGAGGTTCGTGGAGGACCACAGTGGACGCTGGCTGTCTCTCATACAGATTTAGAAAAAAAGATTCGTATTTTGGTTAAAGTTTAAGTGAATAGAACAACAACGCCTTCTTCAAAATATTACTAATCTCTACATTCATGTAGAACTGTGACCAGAGATTCAGGAAAAAGAAACGTTTTGGCTTCTTAAAGATGATATTTATGGATTTTGTTTTTGTTGTTTCTTTCTTTTGTCTATTTATTTTTGCTAACAATTTTTTTCCTTTCAATCATTCTTTTGCTTTTATTTATTTATTTATTTATTTATTTTTTATTAAAGTCTTTCGTTCTTTTTTCAATTTCTTTTCTTTTTTGCGATCTATTTTTGATATTTCTTTCATTCTTTTGCTTTTATTTAAAAAAAGCAATTTTTCCTCTTTCTTTCTTTCTTTCTTTCTTTCTTTCTTTCTTTCTTTCTTTCTTTCTTTTTCTTTATGTTTCTTTCGTTTTTTCTTTCTTTGTTATTTGTAAAAAGAAAGTAATCATGTCTGTGAATGAATAATCCACGTACATGAGCTGAGTAAACATGTGAACTTGTGTCTAAAAGTCCTGTGTAAATGTGACACTTGAATCATGGGATGTGATTCATTTTAAAACATGTTGAAAAAACAACATATTCACACATAAATGTGATGTGTGTTTATTAGAGCTGAGACTTACAGTGACACACTATCAGATCACATAAAGGAGCTGAACACTCTCACGCTGCTCATTTGGCTCTACATCTGTCTACCTCTCTCTCTACCTCTCTCTCTACCACTCTCTCTACCTCTCTCTCTACCTCTCTCTCTACCGCTCTCTCTACCTCTCTCTCTACCTCTCTCTCTACCGCTCTCTCTACTGCTCTCTCTACCTCTCTCTCTACCTCTCTCTCTACCTCTCTCTCTACCTCTCTCTACCTCTCTCTCTACCTCTCTCTCTACCTCTCTCTCTACCTCTCTCTCTACCTCTCTCTCTACCTCTCTCTCTACCTCTCTCTCTACCGCTCTCTCTACCTCTCTCTCTACCTCTCTCTCTACCACTCTCTCTACCTCTCTCTCTACCTCTCTCTCTACCGCTCTCTCTACCTCTCTCTCTACCTCTCTCTCTACCACTCTCTCTACCTCTCTCTCTACCTCTCTCTCTACCACTCTCTCTACCTCTCTCTCTACCTCTCTCTCTACCTCTCTCTCTACCTCTCTCTCTACCTCTCTCTCTACCTCTCTC